>NW_012106476.1:105177-117584 GCF_000951045.1 Mandrillus leucophaeus | reverse complement strand
GGAGGCTATGGCTTCCCTTCTGTGGGCTATGGATCCAGATTCTGCTGTCCAATATATTTTCCAGCTAGGACCTTCCAGTCTTCTATTTTGTTTTTATTAGCATGTATGCAAACAAATTTTTTTTTTTTTTTTTTTTGAGGCGGAGTCTCACTCTGTCGCCCACGCTGTAGTGCAGCTGCGCGATCTCGGCTCACTACAACATCTGCCTCCGGGTTCAAGCAATTCTCCTCCTCAGCCTCCGGAGTAGCTGGGACTACAGGCGCCCGCCACCACGCACAGCTAATTTTTTGTATTTTTAGTAGAGACAGGGTTTCACCGTGTTAGCCAGGATGGTCTCGATCTCCTGACCTTGTGATCCGCCCGCCTTGGCCTCCCAAAGTTCTGGGATTACCGGCGGGAGCCACCGTGCCTGGCCGAATTTGGCTTCTACTTCTCCTGGTCAAATTGTGTAGTTCCAGTATGCTTTAAGCAGTCATCAAAATGTCTACTCAGCATTTCATCATGTTCATTGTTTCCAGTAACAACTATCTTCTTAGTCTTTGATCATCAGTTTCTTACCCAGTCACTTTCCATTAAGCACAGGCTAAAAAAAACTGAATCTTGCATCTTGTTAATTTGGTGACTTAACCCAATAGTAAGTGTAAATTCAGCATTGCTGATGGAACTCATGCTAATGTATATTCTGACAAAATTAATAAAAATTTAATGATTATAATTCAATAAATTTATTATTGTATTCAAATATATTTTATGGTATCATTTATCGGTTATTGATCAGAGTTTGTTTTCAGTTTGATTTGACAAGCTAAATAAAAGCTCAATATGCATTTGGGAGTAAATTTTAGCTGTGGATTTGATTTGTTTTGAACCAGCTATTTTTTCATTCAAACTATAGTTTCTCAACATTCACATTTTCTAGCTTGAGAGTTTTATAAATGAAATTGTTAGGATCAGGAAATACATTGATTCATTCAAAGAACATGGGTTGTACCTATGCTGACAGAGGTAACGTAACTGTGACGTTGACAACTCACAGGGAGTTTAGTGAACAAGAATAACATTTATGTTTGCATAGGTTAAAAAATGAACAAACAAATACAAGATCAATTTAAAAATATGAGCTTGAATAACTTTCAATAAGTTAAATAAGTTTATCCAATACTTATTAAAAATTACTAGACTTATGTATCCAGGGTTGAGTTCCCACCATAACTGATTTTACCATATGGATAGAAGAATATAGTTAATAATTTTTGGTGGGAAGGACATACCTTCAGTATGTTTATGATTTCTCATCAATGCTTTCCTAAAGTCAAACTGAATACAGATAAAAATAAAACTTCTTTATGTCAGCAGACTTAACTATTTCACTTGGATCTCAACATAAAGTTGGGGAAACCATGTGGTTACTTTTTTGGCAACATTCTCAAGCTAAGTATTTTGGGAAACCATATGAGACTAAGATAAAAAGGATTACTAAGGAATATAAACCTATTATAGAAAGACAGCTTTTAATAGTGTTTTAATCAAGACTCACATAATAATCCTATTTATTATTTCTTTAGCCTGTCAAATAGACCTATGGCAAAGATACTTTTTAAAAATTCAAATCATTCTACATATGAAGAAATGAACAGGTAAAGCAGCTCAGCGACTTCCACAGTTCTCAATCTTATAGGATAATCAAGATTCATAATTTCCCAAAGTATGGGGTCTGTTTGATGGGGAAATGCAAAAAGAATACAGGAACATATCATTAGAAAATTGGGGAGCTGAAGTTTGATGAGCAGAGCAGATACCATTGGTTCTGGTTACTGGTGTTAATTATGTTCTAGAAAGGAAAGTATCTTTATCTGCCAATAACAAAAAGGCTAATATGAAGACATTAGCTGTATTCTTCCATTCTTAAAAATGTTACTCTTTCTTGGTTATGTTGTCTGTCCCACCACATTGGTCATATTTATTATTTTCTAGAAGTCTTTCTTCTTTTCTAATATATGCACTTTATGTACAAAAATCTGCAGCTTTTGGTGTTTTATCTTTTATGTAATTCAGATCAAAGTATTTTCTAATGTACATTTAAGTATTTTTTCTTGGATCGAGGGGTTATTTACATTTTTATTTCCAAATTGACAAGATTTGGAGATTTTTCTAGCTATCATTTTTTACTGTCTTCTAATGTATTTCCTCTTTCTTCAGCAAACATATAATGAATTATCACAGTCATGAAATTTGTTGAAGCTTGCTTTGTGATCTAGCATATTTTCAGAAAAAAATACGTATATATCTAAAAGAATGTGTTCGCTGATCTTGTTGAGTGCAGTGTTTTGGATGTGTCAATTTGATCAATTTCCTTAAATGTGTTGGTCAAGCATTCTATATCCTAACTACTTTTGTCTGCTGCTTTTACATCTCTAAGCATTGTGGGTATGATATTCACAGTCAACTAACGCCTGCTTTTATTATGACATCCTTCTTTATTACTAGTAAAGCTTCTGTGGCTGATATTAATGAAGCCAGCTCATATTGGGGTTGTTTTAGATGATGTATGTATTTCTTTCAATATTTCTGTGTCCTTTTATTTTTATTGCTTACTCTTGAAAGAAGGATATTGTGGTTCTTTTTTACTTTTCTGAACCCAATCTGGCATTTTGAGACTTTGTACTGAATTTAGTTATTTTATAAAGACACCCACATGTTTATATCTGCCACCTATAATTTTATTATTACCTGACCTAACTTTATGTTCCTTTTCAGCCTTTTCAGGATTAGTAAAATAACTTCAATCATCTCAATTTCCACCATCTTAATATAATATTTGTGTTGTTTTAGTGATTTTAGAATTTCTTTTTTTTTTTTTTTTGAGACGGAGTCTCGCTCTGTCGTCCAGTCTGGAGAGCAGTGGCCGGATCTCAGCTCACTGCAACCTCCGCCTCCCGGGTTCACGCCATTCTCCTGCCTCAGCCTCCTGAGTAGCTGGGACTACAGGCGCCTGCCACCACGCCCGGCTAGTTTTTCTGTATTTTTTTTTTAGTAGAGATGGGGTTTCACCGTGTTAGCCAGAATGGTCTCGATCTCCTGACCTTGTGATCCGCCCATCTCGGCCTCCCAAAGTGCTGAGATTACAAGCTTGAGCCACCGCGCCCGGCCAATTTTAGAATTTTGTAAAAATTTTCATGTGTACTCTTGATTTCAGTCTAATATAAATTACTATTTTATAATTTCTCCAATAATGCTAAAACGTAGAACACCTTAAATCCAATTGCCTTCTTTTAGGCATTATTGTTTTCACACATTTTAATTCTATATATATTTTTTGGAAAAATCATTTCAATTATTGCTTTCTAAAGTCAACATTCAAATGTCATTTATGTTTACTCACACATTTACCTCTCATTTCTTCCTTCATCACTGTTTTTCTCTGATAACATTTTTTTTTTTTGTACTTGAAGAAAATCCATTAGTGTTGAGTTTAGAGAGCTCATTAGAAGTAGACATTCAGTTATCCTGCACTGGAAACATAACCTTATGGAGGTGGGGCAGGGTACGAGAAGAATGTGTGGTAACAAGCAAAACAAACAAACAAACTGTAGGAGAGGACCTGATGTGGGGTGACAATGCCTGACAAGCTCTTCCTGAAGAGCAAGATGCCGGGATATATTGTAAATACAATGACAAAAAGGCAAAATATATTTTTAAATGTATTAATTTCAATTACTTTTGAACTGTTTTGATTGGAGTAACATTTACATTCAATAAATCGTAAGTGTAAAATAGGAAAGAGGAGAAATGTAAACATTGCACCCTGTCCCAGGTCCTTGTCTTCTTCCCCTCACATTCTATGAGGCTCTTCTTTTAGCCTCAAATTGGTCTGCATAAGTAATTCTTTTCTAATTCACTTGCTTCCAAATACTTGTCCAGGATTCAATCTGTTCCTAGCTTTCTTTCATTCAATTTTTAATATTATTGGGCATTCTCCACTGGACATGAGATACCGGTATTAATAATTAGTGCCTGGAATATAATTTTGGACAATGAGAATGAACAGTCACAAGTAAGGTCATTCTTTAGAATTTTCAGCAAGATCAAAGCTGTGCCTGTTACCAAGTTAAAAAAAAATGTTACCTCAGTCACAAGCCTTAGAAGGAATACATAACCCAGCAAAACCATAAGCAGACAGACATGAATCGTACACCAGTACAAAAAGGAGGAACATTCCTGGCCATGATGGAAGGGGTCATTAATGGAAAATAATCACAACATTTTCTACATAGGAGTAGTTTATTGGTTTGGTATTATAACAAAAATGTTATAGCACATGTAAATGCAATGCATAGGAAACTATGCAGCTGCAATTACAGAAAAGATTCTTGAGTTAATAGCATACACATTAGAGAGTACAAATGTAAGAATGATGATCTTGCAGCTTTCAAAATGTATTGCCAAGGGTACATAAATACAACAGTCCGAGAAGAATAAATGAAACCGAGAATCTTCTCAGCGTTGCTCAGCTGACCTCACATCTCTTGTCAACATATCTTACAACAGCTCCTCTGGAAACTTCTCTTGTTCCTGTGTGGGCTACCTGCGCTACCCAGACTCCTCCTGTGCCTCTTTCTACCCCAGCAACCTGGTCCACAGCACTGACCTCTGCTCTCTCAGCACCTGCCAGCTGGGCTCCTCTCTCTATAGTGGCTTTCTGGAGACCTGCCCTGAGCCCACCAGATGCCAGATGTCCTGTGTGGTGTCCACCCCTTGAAAGATGACAACCTGCTACCACGCAAAGAGCTTCACAGTCTTCAGTCCCTGTCAGATGACTTATTCTGGCTCTCTGGGCTCCGGGTCCAGCAGCTAGCACTCCCTGGGCTATGGGTCATACAGCTGCTAATCACCGGGTTGTGAATCCAATGGCTTCAGGTCCGTGCATTATAGAGTCCATGGCTTCCCTTCCCTAAATTATAGATCCAGTTTCTGCCACCCAATCTATTTCTCTTCCTTTTCTTTTCTTTTCTTTTCTTTCTTTCTTTTTCTTTCTTTCTTTTTTTTGGAGACGGAGTCTCACTCTGTCACCCAGGCTGGAGTGCAATGGCATAATCTCAGCTCACTGCAAGCTCTGCCTCTTGTGTTCACGCCATTCTCCTGCCTCAGCCTCCTAAGTAGCTGGGACTACAGGCGCCTGCCACCATGCCCGGCTAATTTTTTTTGTATTTTTAGTAGAGACAGGGTTTCACTGTGTTAGCCAGGATGGTCTCGATCTACTGACCTCGTGATTCACCTGCCTCGGCCTCCCAAAAGGCTGGGATTACAGGTGTGAGCCACTGCACCCGGCCCACCCAATTTATTTTCTTTCTAGGGGTTTTTATTCATCCTGTTATCAGCCTTTCTGTAGATCTGGTATCTACTGTTTAATTTGTTGACTGGGCACACCTATTTAAGAAATGCAGACTCTGTAGTGAGATTATCTATTAACTACCCACTTTGTGAAGTATCCTAATGTTATTGATCACCAGTATCTTTCTTCTTTGGTCCTCAAATACTAGATGATATATTGGTTCTGTCAAACTACAAAATTAATGAATAACTCAAATTGCATTGTAGATAGCATTTATGGTTTTTGCATTTCTCCCCAAAAGAGATGTGAAGTCAAATGATTTTATTTTAATAAACTTCATTCTTGTCTCCAAATATGCTGTTAATGTTGTTACTTATTAGTAAAGCGTTAATATAATGTGTGTTTTCATTGCTTCTGGTAACAGGCTTTAGAGTATCCAGATTGTGGGGTTTCTGCATTAATTTCAGTTGAACTTTAGATATTTTCCCCTCTTTAAGCAGGAGTTTCCTGGATACCCATATTTTCCAGGGATAACTCTTATCTTAACCTAAATCTAAAGAGCATTGAAAATCCTTATTTACTAGGATCTAGAACCAGAAATACCATTCGACCCAGCAATTCCATTACTAGGTATACACTCAAAGGATTATAAATCGTTCTACTATAAAGACACATGCACATGTATGTTTATTGCAGCACTATTTACAATAGTACAGACTTGGAACCAACCCAAGTGCCCATCAATGATAGACTGGATAAAGAAAATTTGGCACATATATATCATGAAATACTATGCAGCCATATAAAAGAATGAGTTCATGTCATTTGCAGGGTCATGGATAAAGCTGGAAACCATTATCCTCAGCAAACTAACACAGGAACAGAAAACCAAATACCTCATGTTCTCACTCATGAGTGGGAGCTGAACAATAAGAACGTATGGACACAGGCAGGGGAACATCATACACCAGGGCCTGTCGGGGAGTAGGAGGAAACGGGAAGGAGAGCATTAGGACAAATACCTAATGCATGCAGGGCTTAAAACCTAGATGACGGGTTGATGGGTGCAGCAAACCATCCTGGCACATGTATACCTACACGACAAACCTTCACATTCTACAACATGTATCCCAGAACTTAAAGTGAAATTAAAAAAAAAAAAATCCTTGTTTACTCCATAAATATTCACGCATCTCTAAGGAAAAAAATGTATCAGAAGTTTGAAGAATGCAAGAACAAAATTTAGATTTATATGATGAGTTCAGTGCATGAGGATATTAAACTGGAAGACTTATGTGGTTTAAATGTTTAGAAAAAGAGCACCTATGAGCTTTAGGTATCATGGTGCAGGAGTAGCTTCAGATTTCTGGTTATGATGTTTGTGGCTTTCGTTCTCTGGGCAATAGATTCAGTTTCTTCTTTCCAAACTACTGTGGTTCTAGGAATCTCTGTTCATCTTGCTACCAAGCAATCTTCTAACCTTTAAATCTTATAGCTGCACTAGCAATGGAATTCATCCAATTACAGTCAAGAGCCATGTAACAACATTTCGGTCAATGAGAGACCACATTTACAACAGTGGTCCCAGGAGATCACAATAGGGCTGAAAATTTTCAATTACCTAGTATTTACTGTACTCTACTTTTCATTATTATTTTATAGTTTTCTCCTTCTTAGTATAAAAAAAGTTAATTGTAAAACAGCTTCGGGAATGTTCATCAGGAGGTATTCCAGAAGAAAGCATTGTTGTCATAGGAGTTTACAGTTCCATGACTGTAATTGTCCTGAAAGATCTTCTAGTGAGTAAGATGTGGAGGTAGAAGATAGTGATATTGATTATCCTTTTCACGTAGGCCTAGGCTAATGTGGGTGTTCTTAGTTTTTAACAAAAAACTTTAGAAAATAAAAATAAAATTTAAAATAGAAAAGTGCTTATAGAATAGTGATACAAAGAAAGAAAATATTTTTGTCCAGCTATACAATGTGTTTGTGTTTTAAGATCTGTTAACACAAAAGAGTTAAACAGTTAAAAAAATTACATATTTATAAAGCAAAATTTACTATGAGCTAAGGTTAATTACTGAAGAAAGAGACATTTTAAAAAATAAATTTGGTGTAGCTTAGCATATAGCACTTATAAAGTCTACAGTAGTGTGTCATAATGTCCTAGGACTTCACACTTACTCACTACTCACTCACTGACTCATGTACAGCAATTTCTAGTCTTTCAAGCTCCTTTCGTGGTAAGTGCCTATAAGAGTGCACCATTTTTTAACTTTCATATTTTCATATGTTTAGGTATGTTATGATATACAAATACCATTTTATTATAATTGCCTGCAGTATTTAGTACAGTAACATGCAGTGTAGGTTTTTAACCTAAGAGCAATAAGCTATACCATACAGCATAGGTGTGTAGTAGGCTATACCAGCCAGGTTTATGCAGATTCATTCTGTAACATTTGCAAAGTGATGAAATGGCCTAATGACACATTTTTTAGAATGTATCCCCATCAGTAAGCAAGTAAGCAAGGTATTAAATATTAAATACGTTGTTTATTTAATGTTATCAGATTTTCTTCATTTCTGCCTTCAGAAATGAAGAAAATCTGATAACATTAAATAAACAACAACATTAAATAAATTAACACACTTATTCTGCCATTTACATATATTTGGGTTGTTATTATTTGTTACTTAGGCATTGAAGAGGAATTTCTTTTATTATTTATCTCATTTATAAATGTAAAAGATTAATTTTCTTCTTACAGCAAGCTTTGAAATCCTGGAGGTTGGGAGATTTAAACTAAAATTTTTTATGTTTAATTTTTTATCTTTTTGTATAAAGACAAGAGCTATGGATAGCTTTATTTTTTAATGATGTCAGTTTTTGTGCCTCTCTCCACAGGGGAAGAAAAGTACAAAAATTGGTGGATACATATCAAATGGACAAAGAATAAAATTTAGATTAACTGTTAGCTTTTTACATGGAACAAGACTGTCTATTTTGTAGCTGTGTATTTTCAGAAAACACTAAATACAAGGCTTAAATAACTTCTATTAAGTTCATCTGATGTCGACTGGTAAAAGCAAACAAACCCCTGAAACCCACTGAGCAATTTTCAACAACATGTAAGGTAATTTTAATGACATGTAAGGAGGAAGCCAATTATTTTTTGTATAAGGAACCTTGGTTCAAGATATATAGGTTTTTACCTTCATGCTAGCCAATGACTCAAACTACAGAAATCTGAAAACAACATGCATTTATTTCAACAAAAAATTGGAAATCCTTTTTTTAAAGTTTTTTACATTTATGTGCTAATCTTTTATAGGCCAAATATTTCAGAAAATACAGTACCATGACAGAACCAGTTTGATAAGGAGAGAAATCTAAACATAAAAAGGCTTTATCTTTATCTTGAGTTAAGAAAATGTTAAGAGAGAGTTTCAAGTCATTATTTCTTCAGAATCTGAAACAACACTCAGAGGAAAATAAATTGCGGGTGTTGCCTTTCTTCTAACCACGAGGCTCTGGAAACTCAGTGAATCAAGATCTGGCCAAAGGTTAAGTCTTACAGAAAAATTGTCCACAATTTCCTGAAAGATAGAGCCTACTTAGAAAAGCAGGAACAGAAGAAATATAGGATTGAATAAGGAAAGCTTTGGAAGACAAAAGGGAGTGAACAAAGCAAGGATGTATAAAAGCACCTTTTATGCTTACGCAATGTTTGGACAGTTAATTTACAATAAACAGAGAGTAACTAGGGCTAGACCTTTATAACGGTTCTGCATTACTCCATCCTTTTGAGGCTCATGAGTTCAAGTGTTCAGTGACAATAATCCTAGGTTTCACCTCCACTTACTCATTTTACTGGAACAAATTTATGATTGATAATTCTCATTCCAGGTTTTCTACTTATTCTAAGTAATTTTGCATATATAAGAAAATAAACCTTTTTACCCACCACCATTACATACCGAAATTTAATACGATATTATTTAGACAATATAACTTTTGGCAGCAGCAGTCTTGGTAGCTCAAATCAACCCTATCAATAAGATCCCTAGGAAAACTGAATAAAGCAATCCTTGTGTAAATTCTAGAGCACACTCGGGCTAAGAACTGCTGGAACAAAATTAGGAGAAGGTTTAAATCAAAGAAAGTGTTGACAGTTAAGCTACTTTCTTCCTAGAATTGTTCACTGATTTAAAAAAAAAGGATATTAATAGGCTTATGGCTTGAATGACCACAAGCAATCAGACTGCAGGACCTTCTAAGGACCTGGGAACACACGTGAACATGCTAGGTTTTTGGTAAGGACCTCAAATAGTCTATTAGAATTTTTAAGAGTAAGCAAATATAGAATATGTTTCATGGAAACTGAAGCCAACCTTTGAATTGCATTGATCTTGATGATACGGGAGTGTTAGTAACATTATCCCAGTCTGTTATATCCAAAGTAAATTCGTCTGCAAATAAAACCACTCAAACTCTCAAATTACCTATGGTAATTAATTAAAAATGACCAATTCTATAAAAAAGCAAGATATGACCAAGCCAAGAGACAATACAGAGTGCAAACAAATCCACAAGAGATCAATGTATTAGAATGTGCAGAAAAACAATTGTGGTTATTGTTCTTAAGCATTTTAAGACAAATTTAAGAATTTTGACAGAATACTACTATCTATATAACTAAACAAAAAATGTTAAAAATATAAAATAAAATAATTAGAATGAACAAATCTCAAACAATTCCAATGGCAAACTAAAACACTAAACACTCTGAAACTATAGACCAACTTCCTCGCTAGATGAAATATAGACTATAATAAAGAGCACGGATCAGAGAGTGGCAGGATCTGGTTGCAGTTTAGACAGACTGGAAGTAGAATCAAGCTGATTAAATTTAGTAACAATGTTGTTTAATTCAATTAATTAAGGAATTTTACCAAGAAGTTCTTTACCTTTCTAAAATGCAGAAGGAAGGGATTATATTCTCTGGAAAATGATAAAAATATTTGCATATGTATATTTGTGTATATGTATGCATGCACACAAACATATGCATGTGTAAGTAGTAATATTTATATGCCACAAGCCACAGCTTTTCTATATTATGTCTATAACGCAATAAAACATTACAAAAAAACTTGAAAAAGCAAGTAAATTCATCTAATCAAAGGAAAACATTTAATAGAAGAAAATTCACATTTACTACAAACATTAGAATTACCAAGCATTGACTGTAAAATGACTATGATATAAAAATAAAAAGTAATCTGATGAATATCCCCAAATAGATACAATTTTAAAATAAAATTTATCAGATAGAATGAAGAAAGTGTTTAGCAAAACAGTAATAAAAATAAATCAACTTGAAAATAAATTTTTTTAGAAAAGATTAAGTATACAAAGAAATTGAGAAGGAAAAATAAGATCGAGTAAGTTACTAAAGATTTGCTGAAAAACATTAAGCAATTTAAAGATTATCTAACAGAAATCCTAGCAGAAGAGGGGCAGAAGAAAGCATAGAAAAGCTATTAGTCAAAACATTGTGCTTTTGACAAAAATACTACAACAGCAAGCAAGTAACAACAACAACAAAAATCCCTTCAACCCACAGATGCAAGAATGTTAGGATTCTTATATCAGAGTAAACACAGAGAAATTCAGACTCAAGCATATAATAATTAATTGATGAAAATGAAATAAAGAAAAGATCTTAAAACTATCCAGAATTTTATAAACTACACATTTTTTAGGGGAATAGCAATAAGAATTACAGCTAATTTTCAACATAAATATTGAAAGTCAGAAAAAAAATGGAATGATAGCTTTAAAAATCTGAAAAAGATAAATACTTAACCTAGAACTTTATATCAATTAAAAACGCCCTTCAAAAATCATAGAGAAAAACTCAGAAATTTTTAATCTGCACAAATTATTTATAAAATAAGTAATCTGACCAAGGCTGATTGGTAATAAGCTGATTAGCAATTTCTAGAAGCAGCGGGTAGGAGCTACGACAATAAGTTATGTAGTCTCTAGACAGCACCCCTTGGATCCGAAATAATTCCATCTATACATCACGGATGCAAATCCACAAACCAAAAAATGGCAAGCCAGTATTTCCACAATGAAAAGCACACAAATTTTGAAAATTTCCATTTGCAAAATGTTGACAAATAATTCTTTTTTTTATTCTTAAAAAAACAAACTACCCCGGAGGCCTACACTGTACAGACCTTACCAACAGAATCATGGAGCTGGATTAACCAGGATCTGGGTGCATATCAAGTCTCTTTAATGTGATACCACCCCATCATTCACACCATAATGCGAGTGTAGAATTAGCGAATAAAGTGAAAGAGAATGCCTCTACAAGCCTCTTTGATTGGTGCAGAAACATGAACTAGAATTCTATAATTTTTTAGAACAAATTGATTAACTTTCTACTCTTGGCTAAGAGTAGTTTTGTTCTCTATTCATCATGTGGCTACTCTAATGTTTTGCCATAAACACTATTTTGAAGAAGTGTTTCAAAAACAGAAAGAAAGGAGAAAGCTAAGACATTTAACCATACTAAAGGAAACAGAGAAGTTAATTCTGCTTTGGAATATAAAACAAAAATATTTTTTAAATAATCATACAAATTTTCTGTAGTTATTGACTTCTTTTTCTCTATGCTTCTTTTAAAATTGAACTACTTGATTTTATCGACCCTCACAAACCCTAAATTTTGACTCTGTTGATTTTCTGTTTTATGTTTGACTTATATTTAATTGGCTTCTGTTCTTATCTTCATAATTTTCCATCTTTATAATTTCTGACATTTCTTTTGGCTTAAATTGCTATTTTTTTCCTAGCATCCTCACATAAAGTTCTGCAACTTTGATTTCAAGCTTTTCAATACTCTCACTAAACTCTAAAATTTTCTTTCTAAACAGCTGCATCTCTCAAATTTTACTGCATTTTGTCATCAGTATCATGCATTTCAAAATATTTTCTAATTTCCATTGTGGTATTTCTTTATGAATTATTACAAATGGCATTGATTAATTTATAATT
>NW_012106476.1:102349-103301 GCF_000951045.1 Mandrillus leucophaeus | reverse complement strand
TTTATTCCTGAAGCCAGCAAGACCATGAACCCACCAGGAAGTCCGAACAACTCCAGATGCCTTGTCTTTAAGAGCTGTAACACCCCCCAGGAAGGCATGTAGCTGCGCTCCGTAAGTCAGCTAGACCACAAACTCACCAGAAGAAACTGCAGACATATCTGAACCCCTGAAGGAACAGACTCCAGACACACCATCTTTAAGAACTGTAACATTGTGTCACCACCCGAATCTCATCTTGAATTGTAGCTGCCATAATTCCTACATGTTGTGGGATGGACCCAGTAGGAGATAATTGAATCATGGGGCAGTTTCCCCCATACTGTTCTCCTGGTAGTGAATGAGTCTAATGAGATCTGAGCATTTGATAAGGGGAAACCCTTTTCAGTTGGTTCTCATTCTCTTTTGTCTGCTGTCATGTAAGATGTGATGTGCCTTTTGCATTTACCATGATTGTGAGGCCTCCCTAGCCACATGGAACTGTGAGTTTGTTAAACCTCTTTTTCTTTATAAATTACCCAGTCATGGGTATGTCTTTATCAGCAGCCTGAAAATGTATTAATACATCTGGCAAATTTTCTGTTTACTTATGTATTTTTTATTTTTACTTTTTGTAGAGACACGGTTTTGCCATGTTGCCCAGACTGGTCTCGAACTCTTGGGCTACAGTGATTCACCTGCCTTGGCCTCCTAAAGTGCTGGAATTACAGGCACAAGCCAAGAGGCAGTTTCCACATCATGCAGCAAGCAGAGGATGGAACCCTGGTTCGTAAGTTTCATTTTAATGTGGTTTCAATTGGGTCTTGTGGTCTCATTTTCCCTCTCTTTATCAGCCCTATTTCTTATTCTCCTCCTCCCCGTTGTCGTCACCATCCTCATCACCACTAGATTTCTTGGGTAATAATCATAATTAGTAGACTTTTACTGGGAAATCCAAAGGGATTGAAATAATGAG
>NW_012106476.1:98231-99714 GCF_000951045.1 Mandrillus leucophaeus | reverse complement strand
TTATCTATTCATTTTCTAATGTGATTTTGTTGTGTATTTGTGGTATTAAAATTAAAGAGCTATAGTTCTCTGTGAATGAGCTTTGTATACAAAGCCTTAACCAATATCCTCAGTTTTTAACTCTCTTAAAGTAATAATTTCCTAGTAGTTCAGAATTTGACTGTGAAGCATTCTCTGACTAAACACCTCAGGAGCAGAGAACAGCTTAATTCACTCCCTGTACAATTGCCCGTGTGTTGCTGCTGACAGGAGGAGGGAACTAAGAAGCTGTGCAAGCACCAGGAATACATAGAGCAGGGTGACACTTTAGGCTTACATGGCATGGCTCACATTAAGAAAAACAGAGAATTCATGTTTGTAAAATTGAGAAAAGAATGCCTATGGGCTCTTTTTTTTTTTTTTTCTCCTTGAGACAAAGTTTTGCTCGTTGCCCAGGCTGGAGTGCAGTGCCACAACCTCCGCCTCCCCGGTTCAAGCAGTCCTCCTGCCTCAGCCTCCGAAGTAGCTGGGATTACAGGCATGTGCCACTACACCGGGCTAATTTTGTATTTTTAGTAGAGACGGGGTTTCTCCATGTTGGCCAGCCTGGTCTCGAACGCCTGTTCTAGTGATCCGCCTGCCTCAGGTGATCTGCTCGCCTCAGATGATCTGCCCGCCTCAGGTGATCTGCCCGCCTTGGTCTCCCAAAGTGTTGGGATTACAGGCGTGAGCCACGGCACCTGCCCACCTATTAGCTTTTAACAACTATCTCTGAATTCACCCCATTTTGGGTGCAAAGATGCCTGAATCCCTGCATTCACCAACTGGCTACAGACTGATTTATTTATCCGTGTGTGTGTAAGGAGATTATAACCGAACCTAGGTGGAAAGGATCTAGACGTGGAAGCTGTGGGTTCCATGTTGGTGCTTTCCCATGGCTCAAACTCAGTGTAGCTGAAAATAACCTTCTGTAGCAGCCAATATGGCTATTTTAGTTACATCTCACAAAAAAGGATGGTATTTGATTTTCTTTTAATGATGACTTTCTAAGTTTTTATGAATGTAGTTATTTCACAGAATAATAAGTTGTCAAAAATATGACTGGTTGTAAATGAGCCAAAATTAAAAGCAAAATGATATCTTTGTGTAGAGCCAAGCAATCTTTAAATAAATTTTCTAAGCATCATCTCCTTATATCTTCAAGCAGACCTGTGAGAGAATTCACTCATAGTCTAAGGCCCTTTTGCATATGAGAAAATAGACTCTCTAAGAGAATCATAGACTTGACAAAAGTGCCATTCCTTTAAAAAATGAGAATGTTTCACTCTTTCTAAATATATTAAATATGACAGAGGTAAGAAACTGTAGAGATCACCAAATTAAACGTACTGTATCAAGGTGGCACTTGAGATCTAAAAGACTTTATTTTTTTAGATAGGGCCTCACTCTGTTGCCCAGACTGGAGTGCAGTGGTTTGATCACAGCTCATTGCAGCCTTGACCTC
>NW_012106476.1:60131-95516 GCF_000951045.1 Mandrillus leucophaeus | reverse complement strand
CTGACTTTTTAATGATTGCCATTCTAACTGGTGTGAGATGGTATCTCATTGTGGTTTTGATTTGCATTTCTCTGATGGCCAGTGATGATGAGCGGTTTTCCATGTGTCTGTTGGCTGCATAAATGTCTTGTTTCGTAATTTAAAAAAGTTATAATTCAACTTAGCTCTATATACCAAATTCTCACCTGTGAGTTTCTGCCATCTTAGAGATCTAGAACACAGACACAAATAGCATTAACATTAAAGAATACTTTCTGGCTAAGCCAAAGCCATCTTGGATTAATGGAAATGATGTGCCTATTTTAGATATAAAAGTGGTTCTCTGGCCTCTGGAAATACTCTAGTTAGAAAAGCAAACTACCTTTTAAAGACTAATCAGTGATAGTTTCAATAATAATGACACAATTATATAGTGAAGCATGCTTACACAGCTGGTAGTTATAATGTTGGAGACAATAAATTTGCAATATCAAAACTGGTTCTGAAGTTAAAAAGATTAATATCTAACTTCAGGATGAAATGATAAATTTATCATCATATTGTAAACTCTATCATTATATCATTATAAACTTCATCATTATATTTCAAGAAACTATCCCAATGCCATATTAAAGTTTCTCTAGAAATGGCCAGCCCAAATCCCTGAGTCTTTTGCAACATTTTGAATTTACCAGGATTAAGGTAGGTTTCTCCCTGTATTCCAGCAATTCAGGAATAGTAATTCCAAATCTCCAGTTCCCTACAAAGGCGGTCCTGCTGTCTACCAGATTTCTATTAGATCTCTCGCGGGCTTTGCCTCTACAATGGTGCGGGTTTCCACTGCTGCCTTCCCTGTTTGATCTGTTACACTCATTAGCTCTGCGAGTCTTGAGTCTGGGGGTTCAGGTCTTAAGTTCCTGCTGCCCAAGCAACTGTATTTCCAGAAATTATCAGCCATCTAGCTACTGATCAGCATGTGGTTCTGACTTCCAGGAATTACTGTATTCAGTTTCCCAGGAAACTCATCATGAATCATTTATATGCGATTGATTTTATCAATTTTTATTTATTCTTGTCACTTTAGTGATTACAGATAACAACTTTGTTCCCCCCAAACTTAACTCCCGTATTTTTCATTAGTCATGCCTCAGTAGCATTTTGTCACATCTCAAAATAGGATTCATCTAGCTCTGTTCTTAGGGAATGCATGATGAAAAAATGTTTTATTATATTTTTCAAGGAAAATGCATCCATTCATGGGCTACCCTATAATGAGAACATTTTAAAACAATTTTTTGAAATACAGTTTCTGTTCTTCTGAATTTACCATTTATCTGGTTTAATCGATATTAACCAAATAATTATTTAATTACAATAGTTATTAAAGCTGTGAATAAGCAGCCACAACATATAAGAACACTTAACAAAGAGATGTCACCTATTTAGAAGTCAGCAAAGGTTCCCAAAGAAAGTATCCTATCAGCTGAATCTCTAGATAGTGAGTAAAAATAGCTTGATGGGGTGAGAAACTGGAATAAGCACATGTAATTAGAAGGTGCTTTGCACTAATTTGAATGAAAAGGATAAAAAGCTATGATTAGTGATATCCAATCATCAGACTATATGTACTCATTGTACATTGCAAGTTCTGTCTCACATTTCTACATAAACCCTCTTTTACTGTAAACCAACTAAATTTCAGTTCTTCCCTAAATACAAAATATGCGTTTTTTTTTTTCTCTCTGCTTTGGTCATTTTACTTCACCTTCTCATACTTCCCTTAGCTATTCTCATAGTTCTTGTGATTTTGATATTCAAGATAGCCCCAACTTTTAGATACATGTTTAAAAGTTCTTCTGAAATTGGCGCTAAACTGAATTAGAATGAAATTTAAAGAGTGAGGTAGTCAGGATACGATGGTATAGTGAATGTGGTGATCTTGAATAGGAGAAATTCAATTAAACTGCTGTGTGTAAATACCCCACTTTCCGAGCTGAGAGAGTTTGAAAATGGAGT
This sequence comes from Mandrillus leucophaeus, assembly GCF_000951045.1. NCBI lineage: Eukaryota > Metazoa > Chordata > Mammalia > Primates > Cercopithecidae > Mandrillus > Mandrillus leucophaeus. The sequence goes on along the minus strand of NW_012106476.1, from coordinate 93,521 downwards.
TCTCAGGCTCCCTGGGGATGGCAGAGGAGGCATGTTGTTGCAGATGCCTTCTAAGTTAACTCAATTAATAATATCAATCATCTTTTACATGTCTTCCTGGTCAAATATTACTCGATACTATAAACAATAGGCACTTAAAACCAAAAATATACATATTTATTAATTGTCATGAACAAAAATGAAGGTAGCACACTACACACTCATACATACACATGCAAATCAACCATATTGCACCTTCCCACATTTCTAGTCAACATTGAATTATTGGTCTTACAATGAAACAGCAAAAAATAATAATAACAGGAAGTGAGTGGTAAAACATTCTAGTCACAGGTGCAACTGCTCGCATCGAAAATCCTAAGTAAGCTATAAAATTACTATAGAAATATCGATTTTGTCTATACAAATGAAAAGCATATGAAAAATTAAGTTTAAAAATATATTGTAATAATATCAAAACATATCATTTGTGGAATACATTTCAAGATCTTGAGTCATATCATGGATCTATAAATTTAGGGATAATTTTTATTATCTCGAATTCACAGATCCAACACATTCCAAACAAAAGTGCCAAAATTGCCAAAAATTGAAAAATCAACTGAAATGTATAAAGTTTAATGGAGGAAGAATAGGCAACACAATCTTAAAAAGGGGGAAATAAAACAGGAAGATGTATATTAAAATATTGTGGTACTGGAATTAAGTATAGATAATTAAATTAGTGGAACAAAATAGAGTTATGCAACAGATCCACATGTGTGCTACCTATTTTTTACAAAGATGTGAAATCAATTCGAATGTAAAAAAATGTCTTTTCAACAGATGGTATTAGAGTCACTGGTATGTGTCAGTATCCAGGCATCTGGAGCACCCACTCTCCTGGATTAGGAGTTTAGGGCACCCTTCCTATCTTTGCAGAGATCTTGAGATTGAGGAGCTTTTCCACCTCCATACCTGACCCATCTCTGAGTGTTTGGTGTCTGCCGACAGAATTCTCCCTCAAGGCTGGTGCTTGTGCCTGTCATCAGGGGACCTGTGGGCAGAACTGCCAAGTCTGGACCTGCCCATCTTGACCGCTGCTCCCATGGAGCTGAGCAGGGAGCTCAAACCACTGTGCACTCCACAAATCAGCCCATTGGCTAAGGGAACAGAGAGCTTCTCAGTAAACAAGGATCAGGTTATATACCTAGCCACGTGGGCTGCAACTGGCTGTTTTCCATCGGCGCCATCTACTGACGTGCAAATCAAACCACACAGTCCAATATAAAACATGCCAACAGAGTGCATAGGGCTGTAGGAGCAAAGCCAAAAACCCTACCCAGCATTCTCTACAGTCACAGCCCCTAAGGAGGTAGGAAGGGGAAAGGGAGAGAAAAACAGAGAAAGAAAGAAAAAGAAAAAATACTACTCCCCACAAAAATAATTACAACAATTAGAAGTGCCAATGTTTCCAGATGAGAAGAAACTAGCACAAGAATTCTGGCACCATGGAAAATCTGTAATGACACCATGAAAGGATTACACTAGCTCTGCAGCAATGATCCTTAGCCAAAATGGAAACTCAGAATTGATAGATAAAGAATTCAAAGCATGGATGGCAAGGAAGCTCAATGAGATCCAAGACAAGGTTGAAAATCAACAGAAAGAAACTTTTCTTTTTGTGGGATAGATCTTTGTCTACCCCTTTACTTTGGGCCTAGGGGTGTCATAGTGTGTGTGAGGGGTCTCTTAAACACAGCAAATTAATATTCTTTTTTATATTCAATTTGCCATTCTGTGCCATTCAAATGACACATTAGGCCATTTATTTACATTCAAGGTTAATTTTGATATGTGAAGTTTTTATCCTATCATGAAGCTGTTAGCTGGCTGCTTTGTTGATACTCTACTCTGTGGTTGTTTTATAGGGTCTGTAAGCTATGTACTTAAATATGTGTTTGTGGCAGCAGTTCCCCCCCCACCCCCGTTTAGAACTCCTTTAAGCTGTCTTGTAAGGCTGTTCTAGTGGTAATAAATTCCGTTTGAGTTTGCTTGTCTGGAAGAGATTTCATTCCTCCTTTCCTTATGAAGCTTAGTTTGTCTTAACAGAAAATCCTTGATTGGAATTTCTTGTCTTTACGAATGCTTAAAATAGGCCCCTAATCTCGCTTGTAAGGTTCTGCTAAAAAGTCCACTGTTAGCCTGATGGAGTTCTCTTTGTACATGATCTGACTTTTTTCTCTGGTTGCCTTTAAAAAATTTTGTTTAGTATTGGCCTTGGACAGTCTGGTGACTATATGCCTTGGTGACATTCATTTTGTAGTGCAAATTACAGGTGTTCTCTGGATTTCTTGTATCACAATATCTATCTCTCAGTCAACATTAGGGGAATTTTATTAATTGATTCCCTCAAATATGTTTTTCAGGTTGTTTACTTTTTCTTCTTCTCTCTCAGGAATACTAATAATTTGTAGGACTTGTCACTTTACGTAGTCCCATATTTCTCAAAGACTTCAATTTTTTTAAAACTCTTCTTTTTAAATTTTTGTCTACCTAGGAGAGTTCAATATTCAAGCTCTGAAATTATTTCTTCTGCTTGGCTCAGTCTATTGATAAAGCTTTAAATCGTGTTTTAAAATTCCTTAAGTGAGTTTCTCATTTCAAGAAGCTCTGACTTATTTCTTTTTAAGATGTTAACTCTTTCTTCATTTCTTCATTTCCTGGATTACTACAGAATAGTCTACCCAACTACTACAGAATATGTATTATTCTTTTCTGCACACACAACGTATTGCAAGATTGACCATATGCTTGGGCATAAAATAAGTCTCAATAAATTAAAAAAAGAGAACTCATTTCACCATACTCTCAGACCACAGTGCAATAAAAATGGAAATTAACATGAAGACTATCTCTCAAAACCACACAATTGCCTTGCAATTAAACAGCTTGAATGACTTAGGGGTTAAAAAATGAAATCGAGGCAGAATTTAAAAATTCTTTGAAATGAATGAAAATGGAGACACAACATACCAAAATCTTTGGGATGCAGCAAAAGCAGTGTTCATAGGAAAGTTTATAGAGCAAAATGCCTACCTCAAAAAGTTATAAAGATCTCAAATTAAAGATTTAGCATCACACCCAGAGAAACTAGGAAAACAATAATAAACTAATCACAAACCTAGCAGAAGAAAAGAAACAAGCAAAATCAAAGCACACATGGAAAAAAATTGAGACCTGAATATTGATACAAAGAATCAATTAAACAAAAAGTTGGTTCTTGGGAAGGATAAACAAGATAATAGATCAATAGATCACTAGTTAGATTAACAAAAAATAGAAGAGATAAGATTCAAATAAACATGATCAGAAATGAAAAAGGTGACATTACAATGAATCTCACACAGACACAAAAGATCCTCAGAGACTATTACAAATACCTCTATTGAATCAGGAAGAAATTGAAACTCTGGAGAGATGAATATTGAGTTCTGAAATTGAATAAATAATAAAAAAACTACCAACCAACCAACCAAAAAAAAAAAAAAAAAATCTCAGTACCAGATGGATTTACAGCTGAATTCTACCAGATGTACAATCAAGAGCTGGTCCCAATTCTATTGAAACTATTCCCAAAACTTGAAGAGGAGGGACTCCTCCCTAACTCATTCTATGAAGTCAGCATCAGCCTGATATAAAACATGGCAGAAACAAAATCAGAAAAGACAATTACAGTCCAATATTCCTAATAAAATAAACACAAAAAAACTTAACAAAACATTAGCAAACAGAATCCAATAGCATATCAAAAAGTTGATTTACAGTGATCAAATAGGCTTTATTCCTGGAATGTAATGTTGTGTAACCAGGCGACCCCAATGTAATTATAAGTGTGAAGTGGGAGGTAAAGGCAGAAAAGTAGGTCTAAGTGATGCACTATGAGAATGATTGGACCCACCACTACTGTCTTTGGAGACAGAGGAATGGGGCCATGAACTAAAAAATGTAGGTGGCCTCTAGAACATCCATCTCCAAACTTTTTGGTACCAGGGACAGGTTTCCTGAAAGAGTTTTTCCACAGAATGGAGGAGAGGGGAGGGATGGTTTTGGAATGATTCAAGAACATTCCATTTATTGTGCACTTTGTTTCTATTATTAATACATTGTAATATATCATGAAATAACACAAATACAACTCACCATAATGTAGAATCAGTGGGAGACCTGGGGTTGTTTTTCTGCACCTAGATGGTCCCGTATTCAGATGATGGAAGCCAGATCATCAGGCATTAGATTCTCATAAGGAACCTGCAACCAAGATCTCTTGCATGTGCAGTTCACAACAGGATTTGTGCTCTGATGAGAATCTAATGCTGCCGCTGATCTGACAGAAGATAGAGCTCAGACAGTAACCATTGCTCAACTGCCACTCACCTCCTGCTGTGCTGCCTGGTTCCTAACATGCCATGGACCAGTACCAGTTCATGGCCCAGAGGTTGACGACCTCTGCTCTAGAATCTATAAAAAGCAAGGAAATAGATTCTCCCTTAGAGCCTCTGGAAAGAAACTCAGCCCTGCCAATATACTTTGATTTAGCCCGGTGAGGTCATCATATTCATCAGATTTTGACCTATAGAATTAAAAGATAATAAATTTGTATTGCTTAAAACTGTAAGTTTAATGTAATTTGCGATGGCAGTAATAGGAAACCAAGATTAGAGTGTATTCCTGAAAGCCAGAAGACCATTCCTGCATCTGCAGTTTGGAGACAATAATAGAGAAGACCTCAGCCTGGCCAAGAAGCTATAGGTGCTCCTCATTAAACCCTTGCCATTGCCTATGTTTTGGGGAACATAAGGCTTGATCATTACTCTTGGGTAAATATTATGAGCATGGGACTAACTAGAATCACTGAAATTTTAAAAAATCAATGAAATTATTAAAAGTACTGAGTTTATAGAGGATGTCACAATTTGTCATTTTAATTCTTGTAACTCAATCACTGATAATTTTTCCTATGCATTTTCTTTCATTGTTCCTTATTTCTCTCCTCTAACTATATAAGCACCATGACTATTTCCTAAATTGATGGAGGAGAAGGAGGAGGGAGAGAAGAAGAGGAAAATAGGGAGCAAATGAGGGAAGTGAGGCGACAAGAGAAAATGTCACAGCTGGACAGATCCAATAAAATAAATTGGGTGGAATAAAGTAGTTCTACTCACAGCTCTACAATAACTTGCTGAGCAACATTTTAAAATTCTATCCAATGCTGCTGTTTCCATTTCCACCTCTGTAGAATAAGGATGTTGAAGTCGATGAACTCTACAGTCTCTTTGTATTTCATATTTTATTGCATTAGCAGTAAAAGAGGAAGTAAAGAGAACATGATGAGATGACTGTGATATACTTATGACTAAGTTTTTTTGCCAAGTATCTAATACTCTGCATTCTATTTCTAATTTCAGAGACTGTTCGAAGATCTTATAAAATAAAGAATAGGAAAATACTTGAACATTGCTTGTTTTATATAAATATTATGTCTCCCATTACCATCATATTGCCTTAGTACTTTACTTTTTATAACACTTGGATGTAAGAAAGCAGAACAGCATAAGTACAGCCTATCCAATTTTATTTCAAGATACAACAAAAAATCATTTTTGATGATAGTAAAGGCTTCAGAGTTTTCAATTAGATTAGATATTTTGGCAAAGAACCCAGGTACGACTAACACCTGCTGAGCCTACTTCCTTCCCATCAACGTTTGTTGCCTGCCTTTTTAAACAAATGGAGATCATTTGAGCAGATTGAAAATAGTAATTGGGGTACTGGGATTTAGCTAATTAAAAATAAGTGATACTGCTGCACTGTCATTACCTTATGCTCATAGGTGCTCTTTTCTAAACATTTACATCCATGTGTTAGTCTTCCATTTTAATGCACTTCATGAACAGGCCTAATCATATAAATAAAAATTTTGTTCATGTACTCTTCAAACTTTTCTGATACATTCTGTCGTTAGACATGCATGGCATATTCAAGGAGTGAACAAGGATAGTCAATTCTTTTTATATTATCTCAGTAACTTACTTTTCATAACACTTTGATGTGAGAGAGCAGAACAATGTAAGTACAGCCTATCCAATTTTATTTCAGGATGCAACCCAAACAATCATTTTTGATGATTTTGATGAAAGGCTATCATCAAAAATGATAGCAAAGGCTATCTTAACTATCCTAACAAGGGTACTTAAGAGAAAGGCTATCCTTGGAAACTGTGAGAATCCCAGAAACTCCTGCTTAAAGAGGAGGAAAATATCTAAAACCCAACCAAAATTAGTGCAGAGACACCATAATCTGGGCATTGCAAAGCCCATTACTAGAAGCAATGACAATGCACATCCTAGTCAATGCTTTACTAATAAATAATATTAACAGCACGTTTGGACAGAAGAATGAAGAGTTTATTAAAATCTTTTTCACTTATCTCTTTTGGAAAGAAATACAATTGTATCTATAATGCAGTTTGGATCATTCATTGATCCAATGGCTTCAGATATCTGAATTATAGAATCCATGCCTTTCCTTCCCAGAGTTATAGATCCAGATTGATCCAGTTATAGATCAGTCATTGATCCAAACTGCAGTTTGACAGAACTAACACACAAGCCAGTTTTTGAAGACTGGAAAGTAAAGTAGACCTGGTGATCAATAATATTAGAATACTTCTCAAAAGAGGAAATTAATAGATGACCTTACTAAAGATATGCATTTCTCAAATGGGTTTGAGCAGTCACATTAGTCAGTAGAAACCAGATCTACAGAATGGCTGATAACAAGATGAATGGAACCACCTCCTAAATGGGTGGCAGAATCTGGATCTATAACTCTGGAAAGGAAAGACATGGATTCTATAATTCAGATATCTGAAGCCATTGGATCCACAACCCAGTGAGGAGCAGCTCCTGGATCCACAGCTCGGGGAGCAGCAGCTATTGGATCCAAAACTCCGAGATCCAACGTGCATAGTCGGGCAAGAATTGCAGAGCATGTGGGTCTTGGGGTAGTAGCAGGAGGTCTGGCAGGCGCTGAACTCCACACAGGATGTCTGACAGCTGTTGGGCCTCCAGCAGGTCTCCTGACAGCCCCTATAGAGAGAGGAACCCAGCTAGCAGGTGCTGGGAGAACAGAGATCAGTGCTGTAGACCAGGTTGCTGGGGTAGGAAGAGCCACAGGAAGATCCTGGGTAGCGCAGGTAGCCCCCACAGGAGCAGGTGGGGAAGCTTCCAGAGCAGCAGTTGTAGGACATGTTGACGGGAGATGTGAGTTCAGCTGAGTGTCCCTGTTAAGATTCTGAGTTTTAATGTTGCATCCTGGACAGTGCCATTTATATTCTCTCAGCAATAGGTGTGGTGCCCAACAGAGTCATCCTTCACATTTTTGTGCTCCCTCATTTACATATGTGTAACTGAGCAATCTTGTCTGTAATTGCATCTGAATAGTTTTCCACATGTTGTATTTATGGGTGCTATAATTTTGGTGTTATAACACAAAGTCAATGAACTGCACTTACGTCAGAAATGCTATGACTGTTTTGTATTAATGCTTATTTTATTATGTCTAGGAAGGCACCTCCTTTTCCTCCTAGCATAATTTTCATGTGTCTTGTTATTGGCTGTTATGGGCCAATAGTTTTCCCTAAACAGTGAGAAATGAGATAAAGTTACGTGTCTTTTTTTGTCAATGGATTAGAGATACAACTTTGGCCTTAATGAGAAACCTGCTAAAAACTAAACCTAGTTATCACCATCCTTTCTCATTCTACAAAAGTTTCCTTCATCTATTGTGTACTACTACCCACTGTGTCTCACATCCAATGTAGAAGAAAAAGTATAAGTCAAGACAAATTGAGTAATATTGATGCCTATGACCAGAAGGAAACCTGGACAATTATTTGGAGATGTGGTGACAGCAAAGGATGGAACTGAGACAATCACAAATGAAAACCAATTCGGGGGCCTTATGAAGAGAATCAAAGTGGCAGATAAACACCATTGAAATGTGAGGGAAAAAATAAATGAATTTCAGATTCAATGCATCTAATATGAGGCCCATGGTCCTAACAGATTCTCATTCACATGTGTGGCAGCCTGGAGAATTCACATCTCGGATCTTAAATTACAGGAGGCTTAAATAACCAATGACCCTACCTGCTGTGTTCTAAAAGTTAACACTGCACTTTTTGGGAAGGCTTGCTTTCTCTGGGCTGCTCCCAGGCAAAGACTAAGCACAGTGGAGATATAGGGATTCCTGGAAGATACCTGACAGCCAGCTTTGACTCAGGGTTTCCTCAATGACCTTAAAGAGCTACTGTCCCCTGCATAGGTCTCAAGCACTTCTTTCTCTTTCTCTTTCTCCTTCACTTGGGCCAGACCTATGTCCAAATCTTACAACTCTCCCAACCTCTCCCAGGGGAGACTCTGGAAAGAGAAAAAATGCAGAATGTCTGTAAATATTGAATCTTGTTTATACTTTTTAAAAAGTGATACTGTTTGGATTTGTGTCCCTGCCCAAATCTCAGGTCAAATTGTAATCCGCAATATTGGGGAAGGCCTGGTGGGAGGTGATTGGATCATGGGTGTGGACTTCCCCTTTGCTGTTCTCATGCTGGTGAGTGAGTTCTCATGAGATCTGGTTGTTTAAAAATGTGTAGCACTTCCCTCTTCACTCTCTTCCTTCTGCTCCAGCCTTGTAGGACTGCCTGCTTCCCCTTCGTTTTCCACCATGATTGTAAGTTTCCTGAGGCCTTCCCAGCCATGCGTCCTGTACAGCCTGCAGAATTGTGAATCAATTAAACCTCTTTTCTTTATAAATTACCAGATAATTTATAAAGTAGTAGTAGTTTATAGCAGTATGAGAATAGACTAATACAAAAAGTAAACCAATTTTTTGATGGATAGTAAAAAATTTAAACTGAACATTTTATCTCGAGTATGCCAATCAGGGTACACAAAAAAAAATTATTTCAGTTGTTCAATGATTTCAAGAAACAATAAAAAAACTTTTGAGTTTAGTTTTGGAGCTTATATTCAGACACTCTCCAGGTAATGTCCGCTAAAACCCATTTTTTCAGCCATCTCCACCTTAGTTAGACTAGATCTACACCATTCTCCTATTATTTCACATGTGAGTTGATGCCTTTTATCAAGATTGGTAAATTCCCAACTGTACTCTCTTCAAATATTGTTTCTGTGTTTCTGCCCCATTCTCTCCTCTTTCTTTTGCTTAGATACCTATGATAAACAAGGTAAACTTTTTATCTACATTACATATGACTCATACTCTTTTTTTCTATTTTCAGTCTTTATGTAGAAGTATTGGCTTTTGCTTATTGAGGTTGTAACCTGGACGGTTAGTGAAAACAAGATTTTCCAGCATGTTAGAGACAAGTTGACTGGTATTTTAGAAAAGAGAAGCAGGTAGGTGCCAAAAGATGTAATTTTCAACTATGGATGAGACTCTGTTGAAAACATATCTCAAATATCCAAAGCCATTATTCATAGCCCAGTGAAAAGAATCATCTGTCAAAAGATCAGAAGGCTTTTGATGTATATCCCTGAGCCATATATGTTATGTGAAAGATCTCAATTTTTAATTGTTGATAAATAATTCAGTTAAAAAAAGAAACAACAATGATGAGGCTCCATATTAGACAAAACAAATAATACGATCTCCAAGATGAAGTGAGTCCAAAGTCGTGGCATTTACAAGTTCTTCTTAAACTTTTATGAAATTAATGTGAACAAAGTTTTAGAGATTTAGAGGCAGAGAGAAGGGAAGAACACCTCTTTTCACAATAACTGGTTCAGAAAAGGATTTTTGAATAAGGAACCTGGATTAACTGAAGACAAATTCACTAAATCCCTCAGTTTCGCCTGAATAAATTCATGCTCCCCATTTAACTCGTAAGTTTGGTATTCAAGATTATTTTAAAGAGTTATGTTTGAAACAAAAGAAAATGGGGAAGGAATAGTTTCCAAACCTACTTTCTAAGGCACAAGGTAAGGAGAAATCAACTGCTATTGAAAAATAGAAAGTAACTCACGAAATAGATACTTGAATTGGCCGTATTTGCTTCTTTCTTCATTCTTCTTCCTTCTGGAAGGGCTATATTAAGTTACTTTTCAATACTGCCATACATTTTAATCGAGAAACTTTCTAACATTATTGTTGTAAGTTTATTATATTTTATTATAAAATAAAACCATGACAGTACACTTTCTTTGGTCCTGAATATAATTTAACTACTTGTATTTCAACATAGAATATTTTGTGAATAAACTTACAGAGTGGCTATCCTCAAAGAATATGACAAAGCTGTCCAATTTTTATTTTTCAATATGGAATCTATAATTCAGCAGAGGCAAACAAACAAATGAACAAAACATAAAATATGACAAGTGAAAAAAAGAAAAGAACAAAAGATAAAATCAAACTTAAGCACAGAAGAAAAAAAAGAAAAATAGAGGGAAAGAGAGTCAGAGGAAGAGAGAGACAGAAAATAAGAGGAACATTCATCTACCATGCTGAGGAAAAGAGGACTGGGGAACAAAGAAACTTCCCGTTTTCATAGGAAAATGTAGAATGGTACCTGGTTCTACAAGTGGCAAAAAGTCATTGAAAACCAGTAGTATGGAAAGGTAGAGACATTCTAAGAAAGTAGAAGCCCTGGATAATTATAAAAGTAGCTGATAAATATATCAAAGTTCATAAGATATGCTAATTTTGAAAATTTTTGCTCATGAAGACATTGAGACAAGACACATGCCAGCTTGAATGCAATAGGGAAAAAATTCTGAAATTCCTGAACTAACTTTTTGTTTCTCTTTCACTTGTTTCCTCCCTTTAGCAGATAAGCATTCAGCTGTTTGGCAGAATAGAGATGGACCTCAGATTGATCTTCTCTGTAACTGTGTGTCAGTCAAACTTCTTTTTGTTATCTTGTCTTTAAATACATGGCAAGGTTTCTTTCAGTTTCTGGCCATTTCTTTCTATCTCTTTGGTTTGCCTGTTCTTGATCTTTCTTCACTGGATATGAGACACACTTTATAACTGTAGTACTTAATGTATTAATTTTCTCTTACTGCCCTAAAAAATAACCACAAAGTAATTTTGGAGTATAGCAATGAATGGTGACAAGACAGATCATTTTCACAAATGTTCTCATCCAGGCAGAAACTAATACATTGCACCAGAAAAAAACTAATGTTATCTCTTTCCCCACTCTTAGGAGGAAAACATCCACTAGCAAAGCCAGATGTGAGTACACAGGAAAAGAGGCAGGTAGCATGTGCCAAAGAAACAGGAAGAGCTTTCCTTGTCATGATGAATTAGACATTAACGTAAAACAGTCATAGCATTTCTGACATAGGTGCAGTTCATTGGCTTTGTGCTGTAACACCAAAATTATAGCACCCATAAATACAATACATGGAAAAGTATTCAAATGCAATTACAGACAAGATTATGGAGTTACACATATGTAAATGAGGGACCACAAATATGTAAAGGATGACTCTGTTGGGCACCACACCTATTGCTGAGAGGATATAAATGCCCTTGTCCAGGATGCAACATTAAAACTCAGAATCTTCCCGGGTACACTCAACTGAACTCACATCTCATCAGCATGTCCTACAACTGCTGCTCTGGAAACTTCTCCTCCCGCTCCTTTGGGGGCTACCTGCACTACCCAGGCTGCAACCCCTACAGCACTGCACTCTGCTCTCCCAGCATCTGCCAGCTGGGCTCCTCTCTCTACAGGAACTGTCAGAAGACCTGCTGGGAGCCCACCAGCTGCCGGAAATCCTGCTACCGCCGCAGGACCTCCATGCTCTGCAGTCCCTGCCAGACAACTTGCACCAGATCTCTAGGCTTTGGGTCCAGCAGCTGTCGCTCCCAGGGCTATGGATCTAGGAGCTGCTACTCGCTGGGAAGTGGATCCAGTGGCTTCAGATTCCTGAAATATGGAGGTTGTGGTTTTCCTTCCCTGAGTTATGGATCCAGATTCTGCTACCCAAACTACTTAGCTTCTAGAGCCTGGCAGTCTTCTTGTTATAGACCAATCTGTGGATCTCGCTTCTATCAATTCACCTGCTAAATTTCTAGATCCTTTTGAGTATTGGGATCAAAGTCTCTACTGAATGCAGCCATTGTTTTCATTCTTGCCAGTTCCCAATATCCTTTTATTCTTCTTCCACCAGCTTCTTGCATCACCGACTTCTGGCAGACTGTGAAATTAATAAGTAACCTAATATTAAGTTCTAATATCTTTACCATTGATCGAATACATGCTATCTGATTTTCATCCAAAAACTGTTGAAAATGGAAATTTTAATCTAATAAATTTACGTAATCTGGCACCCAAATATATTGTTCACATTGTTATTATTTTGTTATTATTATTTTGCTTACATTTTTGCATTCAAGAATTTTGGAGATTTAAGTAAAAATCAATATGACTGTGTAACTGGATTTGGGGCACATATAATGTGACAGATTTGAGTTCATTTCTCTTGAAATTAGGTATGTTGTCTATTAAGAGTAATCATTTCTGGAAGACCATAGTTTGCATCTGCAGACTTGTCTCAACAGCAGTGACAGTTGTCTAAGAATGAAGGACATGCATTTCTGCTGATATAGGAAAGCAGATTTGATGAATAATCTAGAAATGCAGACAACAAGACTAGGATGTAATTTATAAGGTAAACTGTATGCTTATACTAAAGGTTACTTAAAGTCTAGTATCTGAATGTGGATTTTCAACCAAGAGAAAAGTGAAGCTTAAACAACTGCTAGGACAGACACTTTGCTCTTTGTTAGCAGGCATAAGTGCCAAGGTTCCTACCTCCCACTGGTAAGGAGAGTAAGGATCGTTCACCAGTGATCTTAAGTGGGAATGATTGGGTCCAGGAGGCTTGGGTAACCTACTGATGCTTCCTCAAGGCTCAACCCCAATCAAGCTAACGGCAACACACCTGAGCCATGTTGAACACGCATTTATATCCATTAGTCTTACGTGGATCCTCCTCTCCCCAGAACAGAGCTAATGTCAAAGATTTGGGTTCAAACAGTTTATGTAGCACAAGATCCCAGGAAGCAAGTAGGAGACACTATGGAAGATGAAAGAATCAAAGAGGAAAATCTAAAGAAAGGGTGCATTTTTGAGTTTACTTTATGAAGAGCAACTTGGCTCAATCTTGTAAGGACCTTTTAGGAGCATGTAGAATGACTTGGAATTGTCCATCACAGGATCAGATCAACGTGGAAAAACATTTATCCATCCACTTCTTTCTCCCATTGGCTGAACAACATCCAAGATGTGTAATTTTCAGGAACCTTATAATTATGCAAGGGAAGAATCACAGTGGGCTCCTTCTGTTTTCCTAGTTGTGACCTGGGAGAAGCCCGGGTACAGTAAAAGTGGTGTTGCATATGATTGAGGGCAGATGTTGTCTACATAAAGGTGGTTGGGTGGTTGAAGCCAACATAAAATGGTTTGCATTGCTATGCCTGTGGTCATAGGTGAGTGTATACCACACAAGAAAGTGAAAGAGGTATCAGGTAACAGATTTTCATTTAATACTTATCCCTATGAAAAGACAAATATTATATACTATAGACCTTTACAGGCATGGGGGAATGGAGACTCTAAAAGGGTTTAAAACTGGCCAAGGCTTACAGAACAAAGATCTGGTAGAATATGATCTCTTGAATGAATCTTGTTTTGTTATTCTTTTCTGTTTTTTCTTTTCCTTTTATTAAAAAAATACAACTCCTAGTTTAACCAAGGAATACTTAGTATTCCTAGTACTACAGAAATACTACAAAATTATTATTCTTCTAAATAGATATAATCCACTATTGGATTTATTTGTTTAGCCTCATGAGTAGTGTCAGTAATAAAGAATGAAAATACAAATAAATTTAGAGTTTAGGAGAAGAGCTCCAAAGAAGGTGAACTAATTTATTTAAATAACATTTTAACTATTATAACAAATACTAGAGTAATAGAAAAATATTCGATGGCACCTCAGGAAGAAAATGTTAGGAATTCTGAGTGCTATGACATATCTTAACATTTTAATTATTATAGTGAGTATAACTTAGTTTTTTCAGATTTAGGATCCAAGATGATAGATATAAAGTGCTGCCTTCAATAATACCAAACATTATGAACAAGAATGGTGAAATTGCAGACTCTTGTGACATCTCACTAATAATGTAAACCAGAGTCCCATTTTGGTGAGGTTGGACTGAAGGAGAATAAAACCAATCAAAGTGAATTCCTGGCAATATTCTTTTTTATTATTGTTATTATTATACTTTAATTTCAAGGGTACATGTGCATAACGTGCAGGTTTGTTACATATGTATACTTGTGCCATGTTGCTGTGCTGCACCCATCAACTCGTCAGCACCTGTCTCTTATACACATCTAGATGTGTATAAGAGACAGATATTGGGGTGGGAGGTACCCGATTTTCCAGGTGTTGTGTGTCTCAGTTCCCCTGGCTAGGAAAAGGGATTCCCTTCCCCCTTGCGCTTCCCAGGTGAGGCGATGCCTCGCCCTGCTTCAGCTCTCGCTGGTTAGGCTGCAGCAGCTGACCAGCACCGATTGTCCGGCACTCCCTAGTGAGATGAACCCAGTACCTCAGTTGAAAATGCAGAGATCACCGGTCTTTTGTGTCGCTTGTGCTGGGAGTTGGAGACTCATATTTTGTATTTTCTTTACTTTAGGCCTTGGCTCACACCGGCAATGTTCTTGAGTAAAGTAGCAATATAGAGTGTAGAAGCAGCATACGATGTGTAAGAAATATTGATAAACATAAGAAAATTCCTTTCATATGCTTTTCTATATAAAACAATACAAATTATTACTTAAAAGTAAATGAAACAAGAGCTCAAAGATAATACAGCGGAAAAATGTGAACATGGTGATTGATGAGGTATGGAAAAGTATTGATTGCCAGTACAATTTGGGATATATACAAAGTGTTTTAAAATTTTTCAAATTACATCTTCTACTTTTATTGATAGAGATTGAAACTTACTCAGATATAAAGTGAGTTATGTATTCACCACAACTAAAACTGTGCGTCTTCTCCACAGGACTCTTACTTTCTTTACCATGATGTCCTTAACAAAATGTGTACTTTTTATCATTATGGATACAACAAATAATCATATCTTCAATATTTAACTTTTAAAGTAACTTTACATTAACTTTTATCAATCCGAACATTATGAACTTTTTGTAACTTTACTTGTTTGTTTTGGGGGGGGCTAGGTTAAGAAATCAAAACATTTTTGGAATTAATTTATTTTCTGTTTGAAGCATTTGACAGTTCTAATATAAAACTGAATTCATTTAATCCTTAGTAATTTGTTTTTCCTGCTACTGGAGGGGCATATCATTAACTATTGGTTCAATTATTTTCTGTACATGCACAAGAAAATGTATAATTTAACATGAGTGAAAATGACTTAAAATAGTTATTTGACCTAAATGAAAATGTCTGTATAAGGGTGATGTATTGACACACTTTCTGCAACTGTTAATAGTAAATAATCATCTTAGGACTTGGTCTTCTTAAACATTTTTCTGTCTTTTGAAGTAGATACTGATATATCTTCAGTAACTCTTCAGTAAAACCATGTCTTTTACTTTTCATGTGGTCAGTGATATCACCTACTCTCATTTGAATAATAAATATCATTAAAGTGTTGTACACATTCATGCAGTCATCATCAACTGGATTTAGTGGTAGAAATTCAGAAGCCAACTTTTTTTTTTCCATTAAAAAATCAGCTTTTATTTTTGGCTTATTTTCCTTTTCTTCTATCTACAAAATTTAAAGAAGAAAAACATTACTGAATAATAAAAAATAGTTGTAGATTTAAACAATACAAGACATGGCCAAATCACTGTAGCAAGAGCATTAAGATTATCCTTTATCTGTGGCTTTGTGGCAGTCCAAATTTCACGCCCATACTTCACGTGCACCTAGCCAGTAATTCTCAAATTTCCCACTAACTCCACCTGCTGTTGGCAGCTATATTAATAGCTGGAATAAACACGAAAGATGAAAAGTCTTCTAAATTAAAAAAGAATATAGAAAATTTTACTCTTGATGAGAATTGCTGCATCTTGCTGCTATGGAATGAGCCATTGCACTACCAGCTAGGTTTGAACAACAAATGACCCTCCACCTCCACCCAGACTTGAATGAGTAGGCTGACCTATCACTTGTATGTAAGTGTAATTTGTTTCTCGAGTGATCTGTCTGCATGTTCTCTTTGCAAGAAAAACGATAATTTTTAGCTAGGTGTGGGAGTGTGTGCTTCTAGTCCTAGCTACTTGGGAGGCTGAGGTAGGAGGAATGTTTGAGCCTGGGAGGCAGAGGTTGCAGTGAACCGAGATTGTGCCACTGCAGTCCAGCCTGAACCATAACATTATATGTTGTCTCAAAAAAAAAAGTGATAATTCTATTTTGTTTAGAAATTTTAAGAACAATTCTAAGCATTCTGTCTTCTTTCAGATTTAACAATTGAATAAAGTAAAAACTCTGCTCACTGTGCATGCTACTTTTCCTTCACTACATGAAACCATGACAAAAGTAAAATAGAAATTTCCTAATCATTATTTATGTTAATATATTACTGATTATAAATAAATAAAAAGTTAAAAATCTGAGACAATGACCAAGTGGTATTAGATACTGAAACAACAACAACAACAAAAATAAACCAAGCCACATTGTTACCCGGTAGGTAAATATCTAGGTCATCCATTTAATAATGTTGTTCTTGACTTAAATGATAAAACATTTGGGGCTTAACTGCTAATTCAAGGATTATCAACTACATGGATGTTTAGCCTAATCCGATAATAAGAGAATATTTGCATTGGTGTTGAATTTTATTTTTTCAAGAAAGTGCTGCCAACCAAATATCTCAAAAAGTAAGAGTAAGTTGAGACTTTATCGAATTTATATAACTGATTATATAAAACAGGTTGGCCCTACTTGCTAATGAATATTGAAATATGTTAGCACTTTCATTTGGAGAATTGATTTCTTACCTGGCACTAAGGCTAGGGGATCTGGAGTCCTCAACAAATCTAACTCACTAAAATCTAACTTTTTATTGGATATCCTCACTGTGAATTCTCATATATTTCAGAAAATATTTTATAAAAGTATTCTTTCTTCCAAAATTATGTGATATAATCAATTTGACAGTCATTGCAAATGTCATTATTTATATAAAAATATTGACATTTCTAACTCCCTGCAGAAAAAGAAGACCACGGTGGTTAGTTTGTTTGTAGTCTTAAAAATGTGTCCTCTTCATTTTATCATGTGAAGACATTAATAGCTGGAATAAACATGAAAGATGAAAAGTATTCTAAATTAAAAAAGAATATGGACAGTTTTACTCTTTAAAATTAAAAATAAATTAAACTTTTATTTTAGGTTTAAAGGTACATGTGAAGGTTTGTTACATAGGTAAATTCGTGTCACAGGGATTTGTTATACAGATTATTTCATCACCCAGGTATTAAGCCCAGTACCCAGTAGTTACCTTTTCTGTTTCTCTTCTTCTTCCCACCCTCCTCCCTCAAGTAGACCCCAGTGTCTGTTGTTTCCTTCTTTGTGTCCATGTGTTCTCATTATTTATCTCCCTCTTATAAGTGAGAACACGCAATATTTGGTTTTCTGTGTCTATGTTAGTTTGCCAAGCATTATAACCTCTAGCTCTATCCCTGTCCTCACAAAAGATATGATCTCATTCTTTATTATAGCTACGTAGTAGTTCATGGTATATACGTACCACATTTTCTTTATTCAATCTGTCATTGATGGCCATTTAGCTTGATTCCATGTCCTCGCTATTGTGAATCATGCTACAATGAACATTCGTGTGCAAGTGTCTGTAGTAGAAGACACAGAAAAAGCCAGCTGGATATTTAGTAGTTTTTAAGACAAAAAGTAAGCAAAGAATATTAAAGCAGATATGCCGATGTAATGTTACCCAGTTTTATTTAAACTTACATCCTTCACTTTGTAAAATTTAAAGCAACTACTCTAGGGGAAATAACTAGGAGACACAGTAGGAGAAGGGTGCTTTGATGTGGCACATCTATATAATTATAAATAAGCAGTTTTAACATCTTTCTCCAGTGAATATTTTCTAGTTACTGGAATTTAGATTATTCGTAATCTATCATGGGTAGCAGTAGACATCAAATTCATAGGCAAATGATAGGATAGGAGAGCAATAGACGGTATGCATATATGGATACGGACACAGGTATTGTGTTTAAGTTTCTGGCTCCTCAAACATAATTACTAAAAGTCATATTCACAGGCTGGATGGTAAGAAGCAGACTGGCAGTAGAAGAGTAGAAGGTTGGGTCTATAATTTAGGGTTGGGTGTATAATTTAGGGATGTGAAAGCACTGGGACAACAACCCATGGATTAGAATACACTGGATACAAAGCCCAGGGATGGAGAGCCACAGCCAAAAGACTGAAAGCCTCTGCATCCAAAGCCCAGAGATCCAGAGTAAGTCATCTGGCAGGGACTGCAGAGCATGGAGGCTCTAGGGCGGTAGCAGGAGGTCTGGCAGATGCTGGACACTACACAGTATGTCTGGAACCCAGGGAGTTCCCAGCAGGTCTCCTGATAGCCCCTATAGAGAGAAGAGCCCAGCTGTCAGGTGCTGGGAGACCAGAGGTCAGGTGCTGTAGAGCAGGTTGCTAGGGTAGGAAGAGCCACAAGAGAAGCCTGGGTAGCGCAGGTAGCCCCCACAAGGTGGGAGGAGAAGTTTCCAGAGTAGCAGTTGTAGGATATGTCGGCGGGAGAGTTGACTTATAATGACAATGTTATGACTTTGAATGTCACTTCTTGGACCTGGGGACTTATATACCCTTAACATTGGGTGTCATCCACATGGCATATAAAAACAGGTTACCTGCCAACTATAAATGAATTAAAAAGATCGTCATAGTCAGACATATATATTACTTGTGATTTTACAACTAGAAAGTGCAGTGATGTTTGTGCCTTGGGATTCAGATAATAGTGTTGACTCTTTAAAGCTATTACTCATCTTCCCTTACCAAAGGTCACTCTGCAGATAACTCAGAGAATTGCTTTAGAGGTAGACAGTGTCTGGGTTAAGGGAAGCTGCCTTAATTAAAAATAATTGATACCCGTTTCACAATCTGTCTCAAAATTGTTGCCATCTGGTGTACAAAGTTGCCAGCTAACCAATCTATTCATAGTCATTTCTTTTAAACAAAAACATACATTCATTGTCACCCCAAAGGAGCAAGCTAACTTAATGAAGAATGTCATCAGAAAGCGGCGACTGATATGCAAGATATAATGTCTTTTTAAAAATCAAACCTCAACTGGAACGCCTTTAATGAAATATTAACTGAGATTCCCTTATTTTGCGTGGTCCTGTTCAAAACTGTATGCAGACTATTAGGAGCCAGTCTTAGCTTTTCTTTCCTTGGGTGTGTGTTTACCGTTGAGTGAATTAAAAATAATAAACCGCTTCATGTATTTTGGAATGGTCGAGATTATTCATCTAAGATGCTGAAAAAGCATTAAAAATAAAAACAAATATGTGGCAAAAATTCCTAGTGTATTTCTACCTCTGATCAGAGTCAGTGTTTCCCACTAAAAGAATTGCCCAGAATCTGGAAAACATTCCTGTTTTAAAGAAAGTTTACAAAGTAGCTCCCTTAAAGTGGTGAGACAAAGGGAGCATCTTAAGAAGATTCTTCCCTTGCCTCAAAAGTAACATACATGACTTTGACATACATTATTTTCAGGTGTTTCTGACAAGTGTTACAACACTTCTAAAATAATGGTCATATTTTCTCTTGTTCTGTGACTTGTATTTCACCTCGATGTAATGGTATAATGAAGACTGATATGTTGAGGAAGAGGAGAGATTGAAATTTATCTTGCTGTGGTTTCTGTGTTGTTTGATTTGCTCATTTTTAGAAAAACGTTTCCATTCCACTTCTGAACGAAAGTAGTTGAATGCAAAAACATCCATACTTTGAGAAAAGAACGTGCGACGTTACTTAATATCCGATCCCACAGAATATTCTTCTACTGAAATTGCTTACACAGGAGTGGATGACACTAAAACAAGCAAGCAACTTCAATTTAGGTGAGCTAAATATTCGTGTGGCTATTTTGATATTCAATATTTTATTGACAAATACAACAGGAAGATTTGGAATCTACTAGAATGCTTTTTGCTATTCATAATTGAGAAGCCTAATAAGAACTATTTATTACAGAAACACAGAACAAACTATGTTACCTAATAAATGAAACATGATTGGAGATCAATTTGTCTCCTCAGCAGTTTAGACTCATAAAGTCTACAATTTGGAAGGAAGTTGAGCAATTATCTCCAGCCTCCTGTCAGATTGAAATTCCACTTACAACATCCTAATTAGATTTTCCCAGGGCCCTCAATATGGAAATATCATTAATTACAACAGCAACTCATTTTAGGTTTTTAGCTGAATCTTCCCTTAAAACTTTGACCTAGTAATCCTAATTCTTCATAGAAGGGAGTCTCAGTTCACTTCCACTGTAGAATACATCAGTTCTGAAGATGGATGTCTTAAGAGGTTTGCCCATTCCCACAGGTTAAGCCATTTCATGTATCCGTGGCCTATCTCTATTTACAGTTTGCTCTGATGAACTTTCTGAGTGATTCCAGAAAAATCCTCATTACTCTAGTACTGTAGGCAGAATATATATATCAGTTGATACATCAAAGGTCACAAAGGCATTCACTCTCAATTACGCATTATCACCATACATCCTTCCCACCCCTTTATTTCAATTTATAAAGTCATTTGTTACTATGAATTCTTCAAATATTTTATCTTTCTGTGAAGACTACGTGGGATAGACATTTTCCTCATTTCTTGCTTTTCTTTTCCCTCTGTAGTAAAAATGTCACCCTCTGAGAGAAAAGAAAGGAAAAGATTAAAGATTTACATTTTAAATATAGTGCTTATTATTTTGCTCTCAGTAACATCAACACCACCAAAAAATTACTTACACCTTATGGGGATAAATGGTTTTTTATAATCAAACTTAATGATGATTTCTATGAAGAAGCAAATCAACCTCTGAGTAAGGGATTTCTTTAGTAGTTTTACAATGTAAACTTCAAAGCACTTCTGCAAAAATTTGACCATTCTTAAATCCTCACGTGCACAAGGGTGACTTGGTTACTTGTGTTATAAGAAATCTAAACTCAAATATGTTAGGCACTCATGTAGCATGTCTACCAAATAAGGATTGTTATTGGGCTATTTCTTCTAATGGTTCAAAGATTTGAAAGAAGGAATAGATATTGAATTTTTTTTCTGTTCTCCATTGAATTTATAAAATTGGAGCAAGATAAATGTCCCTTCCAGATTACAAGGTATTTTTTAGATCTTTACAAATACCAGAACTCTCAGTGTGTTAGCCATTTGATCCAAGTTCTAGAAGGACAGGATGAATGAAGCATCGATCTTTTTTTTTTTTTTTTTTTGAGGGGGGACGGAATCTTGCTCTGCCACCCAGGCTTGAGTACAGTGGTACGATCTTGGCTCACTGCAACCTCCACCTCCCGGGTTCAAGCAATTCTCCTGCCTCAGCCTCTTGAGTAGCTGGGATTACAGCCACCCGCCACCATGTCCGGCTAATTTTTGTATTTTTAGTAGAGACAGCGTTTCACCATGTTGGTCAGGCTGGTCTCGAACTCCTGACCTCATGATCTGCCTGCCTCAGCCTCCCGAAGTGCTGAGATTACAGGTGTAAGCCTCCGCACCCAACCCTCTGAAGCATCAGTCTTATAGGTACAATTATGGTGGTTTTCATTCTACCCAAGCAAGACGAATGAGAAATGGCATTTTTGTTTCATGAACAACTGCTTTGAAAAACTAATGAAATTCTTTCATGTAGACGTCTGCATTCATAAAAAAAAATTATTTGAATGTTAGTATATTTCATTTTGACTGGAGCCTAATTAAGTGTTCTCATTAAAATGGGCACTTGTGACTACATCTATTGCTAGAGTATGTAAGTGTGCAGTACAGAAGGTAATATTCACACACACACACTCCTCACTGCAACTCAACTGAACTCAGAACTCCTGTTAACATGTCTTACAACTACAGCTCTGGAAACTTCTCCTCCTGCTGTTTTGAAGGTTACCTAGGGTATCCAGTTTCCATTTATAATTCGTTCTACCCCAGCAATGCCATCTATTCTCCAAATACCTGCCAACTGGGCTCCTCTCTCTACAACGCCTGTCAGGAGACCTACTGTGAGCCCACCAGCTTTCAGATATCCTGCACTTTGGCCAAATCCTGTCAGACATCCTGCTACCACCCAAAGAATTCCATCTTCCGCAGTCCGCACCAGACTAACTACGTAGGATCCCTTGGATGTGGAAACACTGGCCTTGGATCTCTTGGTTATGGAAGCATTGGCTTCCCATCTCTGGACTGTGGGTCCAGCTTCTACCACCTAACTATCTTTTCATCCAGGAATTTCCAGGAAACTTGTTACTAACCAGCCTTTGGGTCTCGCCTTTTTTAATCAACTTACTGAATATTCTCCATTCTCTCATGATTATTTCTGTACTCTGTGGAACTGTAACACTCAGCCTGTCCAATATCTGTGATTGTTGACCATCTATATCAGTAGGACTCAGCATCCTACCCCTCTTGGAAGTATATGGTTGAACAAGGACAAATTAATCTTGACCTAGGACCTTTCCTAAATCTGACAGGAGATATATCTTGAATTTCAATTTTTGTGCCAATGCTCAGGATTATTTCTGTTATCATCTTTCTAAAATTCTTCTCTCATTATTTTCCCAGAATTCTTCCACTGAAATGTATTTCAAATAGTTATAATATTTTAAATAACCTTATTTCTTTAGCATGAATTCTAGTATTCCATTTTATTTTATTAATATAATATACTTAGGCTGGGCGTGATGACTCATACCTGTAATCCCAGCACTTTGGGAGACTGAGGCTGGTGGATCAGTTAAGGTCAAGAGTTCGAGGCCATCCTGGCCAACATGGGGGAAACCCATCTCTACTAAAAATACAAAAATTAGCAAGGTATGATGTGCACCTGTAATCCCAGCTCCTCGGGAGGCTGAGGCAGGAGAATCACTTGAACCTGAGAGATGGAGGTTGTAGTCAGCTGAGATCATGCCACTATACTCTAGCCTGGGTGACAGAGCGGGACTCTGTCTCAAAAAAAATAAAAATGATACATTTAGTGAATTCATCCCATATCTTCAACTGTCTTCATTAGGTACACTTTTTGTTTGTTTCATATGTTTTATTGACAGTTTGTTGAATAGAAAGCAAAGTGTAAAGAAAATTTAAATATATAACCTATCTCTTGTTTTAAGAGATTTAAGTCCCCTCATAAGTTCATTTTTTATATATTTGCTTCAGAAAATTTTGTTTTAGTCTTTCATTGAAAAAAAGTATTTATTGAGGTCCTATTAAATACCAAGCATTATACCAAACAAAGACACAAATTCTCTGCTTCCAGAAGTTCACACAACTACAATTATAACTTTTATGGTGAATGGAATAATGGGGATGAAGACAAGATTCAGTAGGAACACAACGAAGAAGAACTTCAAAAACACTCGGATAAAATAATATAAACCCATTATTGAGAATAGAGTAAGTTACATTCAATTTTTGAAGAATAAATCTTACTGATCTGTTGTGTCCATTGCAGTCTCTTGAAAAGCAGCTGCCAAATAGGATTAAACATAAAAAGGATTTATTGGTGAAAATGCCAGTGATGGATAATGGGGAGGTAGTTGGAGAGGTCTTGGAGAGCCATACTACTATGGTGTATGTCTAGCCTCAGTGAACGACAGAGGGAAGTAAGTTTGGCCTAGAAGAAACTTCTTTAAGAAACTCCTTCAGGGCAATTCTAAGAAAGTTTTGGCAAGTCACCCATCAAAGGAGCCTTACATATCACCAAAAGGGGACCTGCCTTAGCATCCTTGCCAAGAGTACTTACTAACAAGAACGGATGACAGCACAACCTTGGCACAAAAGTGACGGTAGATTCACATACCAGCTGCTGTAGCTGTCAATCAATCAGTAATGCTCCCTGAAGCAGGAGATTTAAGAGGTACATTTGCATAGCTTCCATCTTCATGATATTTATTCTGATCCTAAGTAAGCTCAGCACTGATAAACAGTGGTAAAATAATAAATGATAACTTGGAATTTTTCATGTTTTTCTTACTTTGATCAAAATGTCAATTATTATGTCAGACCCTGTACAGGACCCACTGAATGAAAATCTAACCCTACTACTGAATAAGAGAAAATCGAGAATTATTAGATGGTCATCTTTGATTGTAACTGATGCATTAAGCAGACAGGACTCAGGACAATTTCTTTTTTTTTTAACAGCACTGAATTTAGAGCTCTATCTTCCCTGAATCGTCGAACAACACAATAGGTAGATCTATTATCACATTAAGATATTAAGAAAAATTTTCATTTCATGTTAGTAATTCAAAGTTGCATAATTACAAAACCAGTCTTACAGCCACAATCAAAGCTTCTCCCTTTCCCCTCAGTCTAGGCCTGTCATGTGTTTCCAGAGGCCACCAGCGGTTTAAAGAAGACTACTTTTTTTTTTTAATTTCTATACTCCACCTTGCCTTCCATCAATGTACTGCTCCTTGCTTCTGTTTGATTCAAAAAGATACAATGGGAGGAAAGAAAATGACAACCAGGGCCATCTTCCTCAACATGATGCTTTAGACCACCTGTGTCAACAAGGACTGTGTTGTTTGCCTCTGGAAACTTTTACTGGGAAGAGATAACATCAGACAATAGCTCATTTCCCTGCATGCTTCAAGAAATTCCTATAGACTAATCTGTTGGAGCCAATAGCCTGAAGACCTGAATAAACAGTTCCCTAATTAAGCAACAGTTTAGGTATCAAGAAACTCATGTCAGCTTCCTCTCTTTGCTGTGTCCATCAATTCTAAACTATTATATTATAAATATACCTAATTCCAATCAGTTCTCAGCCTTGAAAGACCCACCTTAAACCAGCTCAGCCCAGAATCTCATTTCTAACACCTTTCTGTGGAAACACAGAAAAGACTTATAGTAGCTTTCTTCTTTGTGGCAGGGAGCTCAGACATACTTCATTTCGTCTTAACAGATTTTCTGGTGATCTTACAGGTTTTTCAACAGGGACATTAAGGTTTGTGCATTTAGCCAGGACCCAATCTTTGCCATTGAATATCCTCTGTTATTATGCACTCTGTAATGTATAAGCATGTAATGTTTGTGTCCTTCCTCCAAATTCATATGTTAAAATCCTAATTCCCAATGCAATGGTATTTGGAGAAGAGGCCTTTGGGAGGTAATTAGCTTATGAAAATGGAACCTTCATGTGGAAATTAGTGCCTTTATAAGAAAAGACACAAGAGGTTTTCTTCTGGTCTCTGTGCTCTCTGATACATGAGGACATAGAGAGAAGGTGGTCATCTGCAAATCAGGAGGAGAGCCATTTCTAAAAACCAAATTGGCCAGCACTTTGATCTTGCACTTTCCAGCCTCCAGAACTGTGAAAAATAAATTTCTCTTGTTTGAGTCTCCAGTCTATGGTATCTTAGTCCAAACTGACGAAGACACCACAGAGTTAGCACACCCTTCCATGACTTCTCCCTGAATCCTCATCCCGAGTTGCCTCCTGCTAGGGCTCCATCCCACCCAGCTTTCTTCTGCTAGGATCCATTTGTCCAGGAGGTGGCCTTCTTGGCCCATAGGAAACACACACTCACAGCTGTCAGGCCTCTGAGCCCACGCCAAGCCATCGCATCCCCTGTGACTTGCACCTATATGCCCAGATGGCCTGAAGTAACTGAAGAATCACAAAAGAAGTACAAATGCCCTGAATCACAAAAGAAGTGCAAATGCCCTGACTGGCCTTAACCGATGACATTCCACCACAAAAGAAGTGAAAATGGCCCGTCCTTGCCTTAAACGATGATATTATCTTGTGAAATTCCTTTTCCTGGCTCTTCCTGGCTCATCCTGGCTCAAAAAGCTCCCCCACTGAGCACCTTGTGACCCCCACTCCTGCCCTCCAGAGAATAACCCCCCTTTGACTGTAATTTTCCTTTACCTACCCAAATCCTATAAAACGGCCCCACCCTTATCTTCCTTCCCTGACTCTCTTTTCAGACTCAGCCCGCCTGCACCCAGGTGATTAAAAAGTTTTATTGCTCACACAAAGCTTGTTTGGTGGTCTCTTCACACGGACGCGCATGACAACAGCACTGCCCGTGGTTTGTGATTTGGTCCTAGAGCAGGTGTCTTCCACCCAGCTAATTATAATGGCTCACTGCTTTAAGAGTATGCTAGTCTAGTCTCAAAACTCCAGGAGATACAGAAATACTCAATTTTCTGCCTTGTCATCTTGGTGGGCAAACAATTCCAGAGACATGTCGTTTTCTTTTATTAGTGTGACACTTTCAGTAGATGCATCCTGTACTTACTACTATTTTCATTAGGTAAACTTGTTTTCTTAGCTTCATGTTTTTTGTTTTTTGTTTTTTTCTGGAAAGAAAACAGAGTTTAGAGAGGAATTGAAACATGACATCTCATGTCTTGAGAGATTTACATCCCATCGTAGAGCATTTGATCATATAATTGCTTTAGAAAATGTTATTTTCAGTTAGACATTCATTGAACAAACATTCGTTGAGTTCCTATAACATAAAACATTTTTGTTATAGAGAATGACACTACCTTCTGTCATTCCAGCCAGCCACCACACACTCTGTGAATGGGCCTCTTCACCTTCTCTCCTTTCCCAAAGAGAAGGAAGCCGTGTATATATATGTTTCTCTTTGTGTGTTACATGGGTAGTATTATCCCACAAGAATAAAACTTATTTCAGAGTAAATCTCTTTCTCTTATAAATGTCTACATTGCACTTTAAGGGGTGTAAGACTCAGGAAAGCTGTAAAACTGCCATGGCCACGTGTAATCATGGAGATGTGACTAGGACTGGGATATATTGTCATTTACCAATATTTGCCCTCAGCTTTGGGGACTCTACCAAACTTGTAACTTATGTGAAAAGCACCCTATAAAATCATTTTACATAAAGATAAAATAAAACTCATTAAATAAGCTCAATAATGAGAAAGTGACATGAGTAACTATAATCCTATATGAAATACCCTGGATATTCACAAATATAGAGCCGTGGTGAATAAAACCATACTGCCATGGAATACATGATTTTCTATAGAGCTTTTCTTCTAGATCAGGAATTGAGAAATGATGGCTGATGGGCCAAATCCAGCTACTACCTGTTTCTATATATGAAAGTGATCGGAATACAGCCACAAGCATCCATTTACATATGGTCTATTCTGACTTTCATGCTACAGTGGAAGAGCTGAGTGGTTCAGACAGAGACCATATGTCCCTTAAGGCCTTAAATATTCACCATCTGGCCCCTTTCAGGAAAAAAAAAAAAAGTTTGCCAACCTTTGCTTTAACATGATGGAGCTTGCTTCAAAATTGTTACCACAATGCTCCAATTTCTGGTAACTACAATGAAGGTACATCAGTTAATCCTTCTCATTTCTTTTCTTTGGCTTCATCTGTACTTTGGAGCATCAGCTGGAGCCTCAACATCAGTATAAATGGCTACTATGTTCTTTTAAAATTTGAAAACAACAAACATCAACAAAGTGTTTCACAGATTCTCAAAGTTTTTCCATTTAACTGAGAGTGCTGAGTTTTGTGATGAATAAACAGAACTCCTTCTAGGTTTCACAAATTATAATCATATGAAATATCCAGGATTTATTATTATATAGCAAGTGCACAGTGTGAATCATTTACTCTCCAAACAATGCTGTAAGGCAAGTTCTAGTATAACCTCCACTTTGCAGATGAAGAAATTGGGGCACATACAGGTTAAGTAAACTTTCCAGCAAAACAATGCTGCCAAGTGATGGAGCCTGTAACCGCATTTGGTTTACCTCTAGAACATGTGCTCATAACTAGGAAACTGTCTTATTAACTTTTTATATTTCTCTGACATGATAAATGGCTAGTCAATGACTTAGGGAGGAAATTGATGAACAGATATTGCCATTCTATACTCACAGAGCACTGAGGCTCACAGCCACATTGTCCAATGTTTATCTTAGTCTTTCCCTAAAGGGATGTCTCCCATTTGCACTCCAATCTGTGAAAGATCCTTTGCTTTTCTGACTGGTTGCATCTACAACATGTTATTTTATCCAGAAACTTGCCTCATACCTTTAGCTTTGGCTCAAAGGAAGATACTCATAGCCTCGAATGCACAAGAAAATATCTGACTACCTGAGTTCCACATTCCCTCTGTTTTGCCATTTCTGAAGGATCATTAAGTCAGCTGTCTGCGTTTCAATGAAAAAGCAACTCTTTTCAATTATGTAGAAAGATGAAGAGAGAATAGAATATTGAAATGACAACCTAGAGACAACTTCTAGAGCTGAATCCATCATTCCCTATGTAACCTTGCACAAATTATCTTACCTCCTTGAGCCTCAGTTTCCTTATTTGTTAAGTGAGGATGTTGTATTGATTAATTTTTAAGGTATCTTGTCATTTAACTTTAAAATTAGAAATAGAATTCACATTTTTAAAAGTATGACTTGGTAGTTAATGAAAACTAAAATAATCGGGCACATAAATGATTTTAATAGATTTGTTGACATTATGAAGGTAATACACTTGTTCCTACATATGTAAACCAATTTATTGCAAATATATTTTATGTATTTAGTTTTATCTATTTATAAATACTTTCAGGATTTTCCAATGGTCTTGTTAGGTCACAGAAGTTGTTCACCACCACAGCGTTCTTTCTCTCACTTTCTTGGCTAATGGGCCGTCTACTCAGGGTTCCCCTAGCATTTTCAGAGTTTGATGAAATACTACACCTGGATGGAGTATGGAGTCTGACTTCCTGAGTGCTTCTCCAAAACATACTTCAACGGGAAATGTGTTGAATTACCCTCACAATGAACCTGATCAGTAGTAAGAGGAGATACTAGAACAGGAAAAGACACGTTTCCCCTTTCTTCCCTATCCCATCAATTTCCTTGAGGTGTATT
Source organism: Mandrillus leucophaeus (assembly GCF_000951045.1). Classification (NCBI taxonomy): domain Eukaryota; kingdom Metazoa; phylum Chordata; class Mammalia; order Primates; family Cercopithecidae; genus Mandrillus; species Mandrillus leucophaeus. Next base: position 64,240 of record NW_012106476.1, on the reverse strand, counting down.
TTTTCTGTGCAACCGCTCCAGAGAAGTCGCCAATGTTTAACAAGCATGCCTGCCAAGTGGCTTGCCTTATGCCTCATTATGAAGTAATACTCAGGGCACTAACACACCGCACAGCATTGCATTGCATTTTGTTTGCTGCACTTCCATGCCCCTTTGCCACGGCCTTGCACTCCCCAAATAGGGTGAGTCCTTAATGCTTACCTCAGGTTCTGCATTAGTCAGGTTCTCCAAAGAAACAAAATCAGTATGATCTTTCTGGAATAATGAGTGAGAAAGAGAGGTGGAGAGATGGAGAGAGAGAGAGAGAGAGAGAGAATATGAGGAATTGGAGACTGGAAAGTCCCACAGTCTGCATTTGTAAACTGAAGACCCAGGAGAGCTGTTGGTGTAATTCCAGTCTGAGTCCAAGGGACTGAAAATTTGGAAAGCTGATGGTATAAACCCTAGTATAAGAGCAGGAAAATACTTATGTATCAGCTCAAGTGGCCAGGCGAAAGGAAAAAGGGGCAAATTCCTCCTTCCTCTGCCCTTTGTTCTTTTATGGCCCTTGATAGATGGGATGAAGCCTATGGAGGTTGGAAAAGGCAATCTACTGAATCCATTGATTTAAATGCTAATCTCATCCAGAAACATTCTCACAGATACACCCGGAAATATCTTACCAGATACCTGGGCATCCTCTGATCTTAGTCAGGTTGACACAAAATATTAACTATCGCAATCATTCTAACTAAAATTATAGTTCATATATAATTCTGTTGATATGTGTGTTATTTTAAATTATATCCTCCAGGACCTGGCATAAACTGTGGCACATGGCAGGTCCAAATAAACACTTATTTAAATGGATTTGCTTTCTTGTACTTGAAATATAAACTCTTTGAGTAGGTGATTGCCACCATGAAATATTTGGTAGAAACAGCTGAAGAGGTTCATAGTAAAATGCTCATATGATGAACTAAATTGAAATATTGAGACGAAGGGTAAAGTCTGTGATATCAGCTACAAAGCTTAAGAATGAAGAAACACAGTTCACAGTCCATTTTACCACTGCTGGTAGATGCTAAAAGAGCTGAGTTCTCTGTTGTAGAGCACGTAGAATGAGTCACACAAATTGAAGAAAGGTCTTGGAAGGCCCAAGAGATAATAAAACAGAACCTATATTCTAGCAATTGGTCTTGATTATTTGAAATACAGTGAAGAGATAATCTAATTCTTATCATTATCTCTAAGTCTATGATGATCATGAGTGGGTGTGATCTCAAGAGGCAACGTAGGCATTTTAGAAGCTTGTCACAATAAAGTCATCATTTTTCTCCAATTACAATTGAACAGGTCATTATAAGGTAAACACAATCAAAGCTATTATGTCCATATGCTATAGCAGAAAAATACTTGCTAAGTGGGTAGCTCACCATTATTTTAGATTTAGGAAGTATAAATATACTGATTCAGCAGTCATCCGTAACACTTCATTCATTCGTAGAGTAATATAATATTGCATCCATATTGTTCTATCCCCATTCCAAATGGGGTCTAGCATCCACAGTCCAGAACTATCCCACACAGTTCATTTCTGAAATACCCATCTAAAGCAGTGGTTCTATACAGAAAATAATTTTGCCCCCAGGAGACATATGGCAATGTCTGGCGACATTTTTGGTTGTCACAAACTGGGGGCTGCTACTGGCATCTAATGGGAAGAGGCCCAGGGATGTTGCTAAGCATCTTACATTACTTAGGATGGTGCAAACATAACAAAGTATGCTACCCAATTGTCAATAATCCCAAGATTTACGGAAATTGCAAAAAGAGCAAATACTTGGTTAAAGTGCAGGAAACAAAGCAGAAGGGTAGAGAATGATAAAAGAAGATTGTTTTTAAAAAAGGGTAACAAAGAAATAAAACAAACATGAGGAATGTGATGGCCAGAAATAACATAAGATGGAAAACTAGATTTAAACAATTTTTGGAAACAAATTCTCTGAACATTGCCTTCTGCTCTGATATGCTTCTTGTGCACAGCTGGGCTAGTGTAGCCTTGTTAGCAGAGCTGCACTGGGGAGTATGGAGGACTCATTAGCAGAAAAGTCATGACTGTGAATATGCATTGACATTTTATTGAAAGCTTTAGTTATTACAGTGACAGTTCTCTCTCTCTCTCCTTCCCTCTCTCTCTCTCTCTCTCCCCACTAAGAGATCATACTGATTCTGTTTCTCTGGAGAACTTTGACTAATATACTGATACAATCTTATGAGAAAAGAAATAAAGATTGGAGGACTTTTCCCAGAAAAGATAAAGCTTGACTTAGGACTTAAAGGATCATAGATTTAGATGACAGTGTAAGATCTCAGAAAAAGAACATCACAGGTAAAACCTACAAAGCAGTATTCGAGCAAAGGTGAGGATTGCTTGAACTAGAAAGGTTATTGGTCACAAGATATCATACTAACAAACTTACATAATATTACATAAGAAACAGGACATCATTGGAAATTTCTAACTAGTCATTTCAGAATTTCCATCTGTCATCTAAATGTAATCTTCTATTTGGGCAGATTTTTAAATGAGATCTTTATTTGACTGTTTTAGGCAATATTTTATTTGAGATAATACTTACAATTCACTTTGTTCATGTTTTATTATTTGAAATCCTTCTGGCTAAGAAAATATTAGAAATATTTTTTAGTTTGAAAGCTATACCCTATGTTCGAAATTTTTCCAGCTTGCCTGGAAGGAGCCCTTAGACAGGGATGGTATCTTCTACATAATTGGTTACCTACAGAGTATCATTTAATAAAAGGTTAGCAAGTGATTTATTCTTCTTTCAAGGAAACGCAGTACCTTTGATATAAATTATTTATTTATTGTAGAAAACTGGCTTTGTATCTTGTCCTGATCCACATAACATCAACTTAGTATTCTCCAGTGTTTCTGATGTGTATGTCATTGTAAGCACATAGGTCATGCTTACTATATACTTTCTGATAGAAAGAGGAAATCTTGTGCAGATGAAAGAATCCTCTTAGAGGAGATGAGTGTTCCATCCCAGAAGCAGCAGGTATTTCTTATTGACAGTTTCTGGTATCTTTGTATATAAAGGGATAAAAGATATTTCAAAGAATGTATCACCTCTAGTACCAACTTGTATTGCTAGGCTTTGATTGTTTTATGGAAACAAGATCACAACATTAAGAAACCGTCATTGTAGACAAAAATAAAATGTATGAGGATTGGAGTCATTCGCCTTTTCACTTTTAGGTTATTTTCAAAAGTGGTAGTCAAAATTTGATGGGCTTTTACAAAACAATATACATGTTGTAGCCGTATATTTTAATAATCTATAAAACAATACAAAGAGATGTGTTGGGTATTTGATTTGTTTATATACATAATATGACATCTGAGGTGTAAAAAAGTTTATTTGTCCAAAATCAAACAGCAAGCCAGTAGTGTCTTGTCAACTCTTGTCTGTTTTTAAACCTCCCTCTATATATTTTGGGCCATATCACCTTTATGCAAGAGGTAAAAATAAATACAAATAAGAGAACATGGCCAGGCGCGGTGGCTCACGCCTGTAATCCCAGCACTTTGGAAGACCAAGACAGGCGGATCACGAGGTCAGGAGATCAAGACCATCCTGGCTAACAAGGTGAAACCCCGTCTCTACTAAAAATACAAAAAATTAGCCGGGCATGGTGGCGGGTGCCTGTAGTCCCAGCTACTCGGGAGGCTTAGGCAGGAGAACGGAGTGAACACGGGAGGCGGAGCTTGCAGTGAGCCGAGATCACGCCACTGTACTCCACCTCCAGCCTGGGCGACAGAGCAAGACTCCCTCTCAAAAAAAAAAAAAAAAAGAACATTCATCCTCATCATAGTAAACTGTCACAATCTCCTGGGTAATAAAGTACCTGTTTTCCCCAGTCAAACTTTCTAAGCTTTTTAAATTACGGAAACATTGAGCATTAATTTTTCAAAGATCTTGCTAACATAGTATTTAGGTGTTAGGGATCTGTTCTACTGAGAGTGAATTACATTTCTACAAGTTGGTTTTACATAACCTGGTAAGAGACAGGATGAATGTTGAAAAATATTCTTTTTTATTTTT
>NW_012106476.1:45315-55451 GCF_000951045.1 Mandrillus leucophaeus | reverse complement strand
CTTGAGCAGGCAGTCTGTCCGTTCTCAGATCTCAACCTCCATGTTGGGAGATCCACTGCTCTCTTCAAAGCTGTCAGACAATGTCGTTTGCATCTGCAGAGGTTTCTGCTGCTTTTGCTGTCGTTGTTGTTGTTGTTTAGCTGTGCCCTGTCCCCAGAGGTGGAGTCTACAGAGACAGGCAGGCCTCCTTGAGCTGCTGTGAGCTTCACCCAGTTCAAGCTTCCCAGCAGCTTTGTTTACCTACTTAAGCCTCAGCAATGGTGGGCGCCCCTCCCCCAGCCTCGCTGCTGCCTTGCCATTTGATCACAGGTCGCTGTGCTAGCAATGAGGGAGGCTCCGTGGGCATGGGACCCTCCCGGCCAGGTGTGGGATATAATCTCCTGGTGTGCCCGTTTGCTAAGACCCTTGGTAAAGCGCAGTATTGGGGTGGGAGTTACCCGATTTTCCAGGTGTTGTGTGTCTCAGTTTCCCTGGCTAGAAAAAGAGATTCCCTTCCCCCTTGCGCTTCCCAGGTGAGGCGATGCCTCGCCCTGCTTCAGCTCTCGCTGGTCGGGCTGCAGCAGCTGACCAGCACCGATTGTCTGGCACTCCCTAGTGAGATGAACCCAGTACCTCAGTTGAAAATGCAGAAGTCACCTGTCTTCTGTGTTGCTCGTGCTGGGAGCTGGAGCCTGGAGCTGTTCCTATTCGGCCATCTTGCTCCACCCCCCGAAAAATATTCTTAGAGGAGCTAACGGCACCCATGATGAAGTATGTAAGGATATTTACTGGAGCCAATGGAGCACAAAGAGAAGAACAGTGATATGAAAGAAATAGTGTGAAGAATTGAACAACGTTTATGCAATTGAAGAGAGGCTCAACTTAAATTTTGACACCTCTACATAAAAGCAAAAGTGATTCCTGCAGAACTAAGCATAGAGCAGGCTTTCTCACATATGATACAATGCACTCTCAATACCCATTTAGCTGCTACATTTTCACAACCACTAAGTAGAGATTTCTAGCTATTTTGATATTGACTTAAATAATTGCATTTTACACAACGTTAGAAGAAACACAAAGAAAACCAGCATAAAAGTTAAGGACATGGAACATTTTAATTTTGCTCCTTTATATGTCATGCTCAGAATATTCTGCATATTGAAAGAGAGTAATGAAATTCTATGATGATAAATTCTAAATTGTTAAAGATCATAGTACCAGGCCAATATGAGGCTCAGGTCATTGATTGAAAACCCATTCTATTTCCTTAAAAATCATTCTTTGAATCCCAATTTTGTACAAATTCTGTTGTGAAGATTTAGAATATATTTAGTTTGCCCATTGCCCTCATCCTGCAAAGATATACTCACTCTATTTCAATGGGTGCACACAACTATTTGTGATTTATATATGCTTTAATTCTGTGATGTATATAACCATTTTATTTATCAAATTTCATTTTCTGTTAAAAATTAAAATATGTTCCCACTCAAAATACATTTTTGTGGAACCATTAAGACTAAATATAAACCAATAACCAAACAAACAAAACACAGAAGAAAAAGATGTACTTATTGAGAGACAAGAATGTTTAGTATCCCCTGAGGTGAATTACGAAAGGGTGACTTAATATCCCCTCTCTCAGTTTCTACACATTCTTCTTAAGAAACCTACGTAATTTTTTTTTTCACTTGTAAACTGAGTTATCAGGGATAATTTTTCTGACATATGAGCTCATGACCTTCAATGACCCCTCTTAGCCTCGTTCATTTTTACAACTGAATAAAATCATCTATTTGGCAGAAGATAAATAGATATTTATATCTTCTTTAATACTTAGATATAATATATACATATAATGGAAGGCCTACAAAAATGTTAGGGCATTCTCACTATTATTTTCAGTCATATATGTCCTAAAACATAAACATTTATTCTGTCAGTAGTCAATATTTATGGAATAGCATCTTGTGGCAGTTACTATGCTGGCTTTGGGTTTAAAAAGATGAAAACACCGCCAGGCGCAGTGGCTCACGCCTGTATTCCCAGCACTTTGGGAGGCAGTGGTAGGCAGATCACCAGGTCAGGAGTTCAAGGCCAGCCTGGACAATATGGTGAAGCCCTGTCTCTACTAAAAACAGAAAAATTAGCCACGCATGGTGGCAGGCACCTGTAGTCCCAGCTACTTGGGAGGCTGAGGCAGGAGAATTGCTTGAGCCCAGAAGGTGAAGGTTATAGCGAGCCAAGATCGTGCCACTATACTCCAGCCTGGGAAACAGAATGAGACTCCATCTCAAAAAAAAAAAAAAAGGATGAAAAGATATAGTTCTTGCCCTCAAAAAACTTTCATGACAGTTTAAAAAATAGAGTAGTAGAAAGAAAGATGACCCCCGTATGTATTTAAGTGTTTCAGAAACAATTGGCTTTCTCTAGCTCTAGAAGAAAATTCTTTCCAAGTGCTGTAAAATTAAAATGCACACTTTGCATGGGAATGTTGTTACTTTCCCTTCTGTGTGAGCTTTCAAAACTGTATCCAAGACTAGCTCTACTTGAAGAATACACACACTCTCTCCCATACAGGAGAGCTGTCTGCTTTGTTATCAGACCAGTGGGTGCCAGTGCAGTTTCTATAAAGCAGAAGCTTTCAAATTTATGTGACCAGGACTCATACTGAAAAATACTTTTACTTCGGAACTTCTCTTGATCTTTCTCTGAAAGACCAAACATTCGATGACTCTAATAATTTTTATTTTATCTCATACAATCCCATTCCACTCCATTCTGTTCTATTATTTCTCACTGAAAGAAAAGCTGATCACCATCAACAAAGAGATTTTGTGACCAATAGTACAAGTTTCACATTTTGAAGACATTTGCTGTAGAGATTACCCGCATGGGAGTTACTAAGGTGGCTAATTCCATGTACTGTTTGACCTTATCACACAAAAAATTCATTCCTTTATTAAAAACTTCACTCTCTGGGACCAGACGCGGTGGCTCACGCCTGTAATCCTGGCACTTTGGGAGGCCGAGGCGGGTGGATCACGAGGTCAGGAGATCGAGACCATCCTGGCTAACATGTTGATACCCCATCTCTACTAAAAATACAAAAAATTAGCCAGGCGTAGTGGCGGGCGCCTGTAATCCCAGCTACTCCGGAGGCTGAGGCAGGAGAATGGGGTGAACCCGGGAGGCGGAGCTTGCAGTGAGCCGAGATCGCGCCACTGCACTCCAGCCTGGGTGACAGGGCAACACTCCATCTCAAACAAAACAAAACAAAACAAAAACAAGAACAAAAACTCCACTCTCTTCCTCAGTAAGTGGAACAAAGTTCCCATTAAACCGTGGTTCAAGTATTAGGTCACTAGATGCTCACAGAAGAAATCTTAAGTACCTAGACATTTTTTATCCGATGAAATTGCAGACTGTGGACCGAAAGATAATTGAAGACAAAAGTAGAGTCTCTGCCCTAAAGGAGATGAATTGAAATTAGGAAAACATATTGATGCAAGTTTGAATCAGTGTTTTAAAAAAATAACACATCATCTATCTGCTTACATTTGGGGATCCAAAAAGAATACCAATCAAGTAGATATTCAAGTTTGAATTCTTCCAATGATCTTAACAAAGTTTAATCGTTATATAGTGCTTTACAATCTATTTTTTTAAATTCATTTTTCAACACAGTCTCACTCTATCACTCAAGCTTATGCATGATTACAACTCACTGAAGCCTCAAACTCCTGGACTCAAGCAATCCTTCTATTTCAGCCTCCTGAGTAGCTGGGACTACAGGCATGTGCCACTACCCCCCGCTAATAGTTTTCTTTTCAATTTAATTTTTTGTTGTTGAGATGGAGTCTCACTATGTTGCCTAGGTTGGTCTCAAACTTCTGGGCTCAAGTGATTCTCCTGCCTCAGATTCTCAAAGTACTGGGATTATAGATATCCATCACAGTTCTTTATAGTTTATATGGTTCGTTCATTCACACAGATTATCTTATGAATGCTATCTATTATAAAAAAGTTACTCTTTTTGCAAAGATAGTGAATTATGACATTTTTCCAGTAGAGAATTTGTAAGTTACTAATATTTAGAAGTCCAAAATTTCCCTAAATGTGCCAATGCATTGGTTGAAAAGTTCCTTGAATTTAGCAATTGGTTCTAGATCCTTATGAATCAATACAGTAGCAAGATGATCAGCTTTTCCACACAGTGAGATGTCACAAACTAGATCATAACTCAAAGATGAAAATTGAGGATACCTTCTGCCCAGAGGATGAAATTTACCATGGCTGGAACTGTAAATCTGATGTAACTTCTCTGGCAAGAATGGGAGAGGGAGAAAAATCTTGGCTGGCACTACTGGGACTGAACACAGCACTCGTACACAGTGGCCTTGCAGAAAGAATTGTGGCAGTCATTGTGGAACTGGGAACTACCTCAAAAGGTACTGGGAAGAGAATAGAAGAAGTGGCTTGGAAAAGAAGACTGATGAGAGATGCTGAGGCCAAGGGAGCCACAAGGACTTAGGTAAAGTTTCCAGAATAACAACCATCAGGCCAGGTATTGGAAAATATGGTTTTGGTGAATTCTCCTTTAGAAAGTGGTCTGGGGTCAGGTGAGGTGACTCATGCCTGTAATCCCAGCACTTCGGGAGGCCAAAGTGGGAGGATCACTTGAGGCCACGAGTTCAAGAAAAACCTAGGCCACATAGTGAGATCGTGTTTCTATAAAAAATATATAAAATTAAAGATTAACTGGGTATAGTGGTGCACACCTGTAGTTTCAGCTACTCAGGAGGCTGAGGTCGGAGGACTGCTTGAACCTGGGAGGCTGAAGGCGCAGTGAGTCATGATTGCACAATTGCATTCCAGTCTGGGTGACAGAGTGAGACCCCGTCCCCTCTCTCACCCCCCAAAAGGAAATAAAATGATCTGAGACAAAATACATAACCCCATTCTTATCCTTTATGTCTTATAAGTGGATGTACATCTACACAAAATGATTTGAGTGAATCTACCACATTAACCAAATTCCTGGCAGTGATATGTCACATGCATTAATATTTAGTTGAATTTTCTGGGAGTTGGTGATAAGGAATATCCACTTATATGTTATGAAACTTATACAATGTTTCATTTTTAGACAATAATTTTTTTATCAAAAGAATGACTCAACATAATTTTATTCATTAATTCCCAAAACATTGAAATAAAATATGTACCAGGGTTAAGCATCTTGTGTAACCAAAAGAAAGTGTATGCCTAAAAAGTAGGTCTTCAAAAATTCTCTACTAATATGATTTTATCACTATATAAATTAATTGTCACCCACCTTTTCTGAAAATCTTTTAAAAATATCACATGTTGTATTAGTCCATTTGCATTGCCATAAAGAAATACTTGAAACTGGGTAATTTACAAAGAAAAGGGGTTTACTTAGGCTTATCGTTCTGCAGGCTGCACAAGCATAACAGCAACATCTGCTCAGCTTCTGCTGAGGGAGTCAGGGAGCTGACAATCATGGCGAAAGGCGAAGTGGGAGCAGGCACTGCACATGGCAGGAAAATGAGCATGAGAGAAGGGAGGGAGAAAGTGAGAAGAGGAAATACCAGACTCCTTTAAACAACCTCACCTGAACTCATTACTATGGAAAGACAACAAGCCATTCATAAGGGATCCTCCCGCATGACCTCAACACTGCCCACCAGGCCTCACTTCTAACACTGGGAATCACATTTCAACATGAGATTTGGAGGGACAAACATCCAAACCATATCACTCTGTCTCTAACCTCCCTAATTGCCTGTCCTCCTTACACTGCAAAACACAATCATCCCTTTCCAATAGTCCCCAAAGTCTCAACTCCTTCTAGTGTCAACTCAGTAAAAAGTCCAAAGTCCAGAGACTTATCTGAGACTCAAATTTCTTCCGCCTATAAGCCTGTAAGATCAAAAACAAGTAATTTACTTCCAAGATAAAATGGTGGTACAGGCATTGGGTGAACATTCCCATTCCAAAAGGGAGAAATCAATCAAAAGAAAGAGACAACAGGCCCCATGCAAGTCTGTAACCCAGAAGGGCAGACATTAAACCTTAAAGCTCCAGAATAATCTTCTTTGGCTCCATGTCCTGGGCACACTGGTGTGAGGAACAGAATCCCAAGGCCTTGGGCAGCTCTGTCTTCATGATTTTGCAGGGTATACAGCCAAGTGGCTGCTCTAACAGGTTAGGGTTGAGTGACTATGGCTTTTTTCAGACATGAGATGCAAGCTGCCCATGGATCCACCATTCTGGGGGCTGGAGGGCTGTGGTCCCTTCCCCTCTGTGTTATTTTGTCTGTTTTGCTATAAAGAAATACCTCAGGCTGGGTACTTGATAAAGAAAAGAGGTTTATTTTGGCTTATGGTTCTGTAGGCTGTATGAGCATAACACCAGCATCTGACCAGCTTCTGGTGAGGGCAACAGGGAGCTTACAATCATGGTAGAAAGTGAAGTGAGAGCAGACATCGCACATAACAGGAGAATCAGCATGAGAGAAAGGAGCAAGAGAGCGAGAGGAGGAGGTATTAGGCTCCTTTAAACAACCAGCTCTCAACTGAACTCATTACTATGAGGAAGGCACCAAGCCATTCATGAGGGATCCTCCCTCATGACCCCAACATCTCCCACAAGGTCCCCTGTCCAACACTGGGAATCACATTCAACATGAGATTTGGAGGAACAAGTATCCAAACCATATGACATGTATTCAGAAGTGCTGTGGGAAATCCAAAGAATTAAAAATCTACCCTACTTTTCATTAAGACACTTAGAATCAAATTAAGGAAATAATAGATAGGCACATAGAACAAGACAGCAACTGTGTCAGAGAGAAATTCTATCTCAATCAATCAGTGGGTCAATACCTTTGAGCAACCATCATGTGTCAGGCACATTCTGCATAGTGAAAAAAGACAGAAAATTTCTGAACCTCAGAGAACTTACCAGTGGTATTATCAGGTCTAGTCACTAAAGTAATAATAATCTAATGTGTTCATGCCTATGTTGATTTTAGTACACAGAACTACTGACTTGGATAACAGGTTTGCCCTGGTCAAACTCATGTTACATCTATGTTCCCCACCCTTTTTTTTTTTTTTTTTTTGAGAGGGAGTCTCACTCTGTTGCCCAGGCTGGAGTGCAGTGGTGTGATCTCGGCTCACTGCAACCTCCACCTCCCGAGTTTAAGCGATTCTCCTGCCTCAGCTTCCCAAGTAGCTGGGATTACAGGTGCACACCACCACACCCAGTTAATTTTTGTATTTTTAGGAGAGACGGAGTTTCACCATGTTGGTCAGGCTGGTCTTGAACTCCTGACCTTGTGATCTGCCCGCCTCGGCCTCCCAAAGTGCTGGGATTACAGGCATGAGCCACCATGCCCAGCCATCTCTGTCCCCTTCTTATCTGTAGTATTTCATCCTGACCTTTCTCTTTGACTCTGCTAAATTTTAACTAAAAACAAAATAGGTTCTTGTAAAAATTAATAGCATCATAATTTAAAGTGAGTCTGGGAAATTATTTTCACTCACTATACAAAGATATATCCCAACCCCGCAAACCACGTAGATAATCCAAGTGAAAACGTAGAGAAGAACATGTGCTTCACAAGGGTCTGCTTTGTTCACTGCTTAATATTCAATGCCTCTACAGCGCATGATTCCAGTCTGTGCCCTCATCTACTGGCTGAATGCATAAAGACATGAAGAGTTGGCACACTTCAGAAACTTTCCCAAGTCATGTTTACATTAAGAATAACTTGTGCGCCTGTAATCCCAGCACTTTGGGAGGCCCAGACCGGTGTATCACGAGGTCGGGAGAGATCGAGACCATCCTGGCTAACACGGTGAAACTCCGTCTCTACTAAAAATACAAAACAAAATTAGCCGGGGGCGGTGGCGGGCGCCTGTAGTCCCAGCTACTGGGGAGGCTGAGGCAGGAGAATGGCGGGAACCCGGGAGGCGGAGCTTGCAGTGAGCCGAGATCGTGCCATTGCACTCCAGCCTGGGCAACAGCGCAAGACTCCGTCTCAAAAAAAAAAAAAAAAAAAAATTACTTGTGCCAGTCACTGTACTAAATGTATGTAGTATCTAGTTAAATCATTAAAACAATGTAATCAGGTAAGTAATATCAGAACGTTCATTTTATGATACGTAGGCTTATCTTATTGAGATTATGTAACCAAGATCAGAGAACAAAATTGGGATTTGAATGCAGACTCATATGATACTAGAGTATCTATTTTAAGCCATTGCATTTATTTTCTTAAAATCCCATATTTTCTTACAAATATGAATTATGACAGAAAGTGATACTGTTTTGTTTTTGTTCTTAATAGTGCTAAGCATCTGACTTATTTCTTAAAACCTGTTTTGCAGTATTTGGTCTTATTACAACCTAAGTTGTCAGTCCCTTTAAAACAAGGATCACGTCTTAAAAGATTCATTTTCCCCCGTAGCATCCAGCATGGTGCCTTATGCTTAGTGAAATTCTAATGATTACTTGGTGAGTTGAAATCAATGAAATAATCAGTCAAGAAAAAGCCACAATGGTTGAATCATTCAAAATATTAATAAAGAGAATAAATAAATTATCCTTGCAGTCATATCTGTACTCTTGGGAATATACAACCTCATTTCGGGTTGGGCTTATATAAACAACTAGGTGAGGGAGTGCATGCAGTGTGTATAAAAAAACCTGTTAGAAACCACTATATTCAGAAATACCTAAAACCACAGTCAAATAAAGACTACAACATATCATATTATAGCCAAAAATCAAGGGCTATTTAAAGAAACTCATATTGTATTTTTCAACACTTTTTATAGATACTATTTCTTAAACCGATATTTTTAAAAGAACTACTCTAATTTAAACTTAATAAATTTGGAAGTCACTTTCCTTGCCACTGCACCTTTTCCCCATTCTCTAAGACAGAAGGACACACAATTACTGATGTTACCAGGTCTCCATGTAATTGGCTATAGCCACAGTTGTAGCCAGAATATCCTATCTTTCTTTCCAAGAAAATAATTTAGAGAGAAATAGCCATGAATGTTTAAAAAATTCAAGAATAATCACAATAAAACCTATTAACTTTTAACAAATTAAAATTGGTGTAAAATTAAATACATGTCTGTCATGGGAATACAGAAGGAATGAAAAAAAAAAGCCGCTAAACTCTGCTGGCTTCAGCCCCTTCTCTGCCTCCATCCTAGTTATCTGTTCCATTCCCATTTTCCTCCTCAATGACTCTTCCAGTCATCTACAAATAACCCCTGTGTCTGATGTTTACCGTTCTTCGTTATCTGTCACTACTGGCCATCGCCACTTCCACTCTACTGAAGTGCTTGTTCAGACTTCACCAATGCCATCCTCATTATTAAACATAATAGTTTTTCATCACTCTGAAATTTATCTTTCCTTTCTAAACTGTGTGCTATTGGACTATCTCTCTGCCCTCCACTTAAAACTCTCTTTTCCCTTGAACTTCTTGTGAAGTGTTTATTTGACCAGGTATCGTCCTGGATCTTTCCACATCCATCTCACCATAGATTCTTTGTTTCTATTTCCTTCTATCCAGCCTTCAAATGTGGGCATTTCTCAGGATGGAAGAGCAGGCTTTCATTTACTTAAAGAATATTCCCTTCCAAGATGATTCCATCTACTTTCCTGTTTTTCACTGTCAATTTGGCAGGCAATTAAAAAATTTGCATTTCAAATTTTAACTGTTCTTCCAAGAAAAGTCCTAAATGTCAGGTAATTAATTCATAAGCATCCCTTGCCACGTGTATTAACCATCAATATCTCACATTTTATATCTCAGGCTTGTTTAAAATTTGAACTTATGGTTACATCTCCTTATTGGAATTAATATAAATGATTATTTCAGTTACTATGACTGAATATCTTGGTATCAGTCTGATATTTATCTTTTTGTTAATCTTCGCTACCAATCAGATTATTCCATACTACTCCTAAAATGTACCACATAGCCGCCCTATCTTTTCATTTAAATTCTACTGTTTTATATAGGCCTATGTGACCTCTAGCTAGGTAATATTCCAATAATTTCCCTGTTTCTAATTTCTTTCCACATCAGCTTAGTCTCT
>NW_012106476.1:35186-43875 GCF_000951045.1 Mandrillus leucophaeus | reverse complement strand
AAAACATGTAACTTGTCCAAGGACACATACCTAATAGTCTTTCAAGCCAGGACTCACGCTTAGCTCTGTTGAATCCAAAGCCTGTGCTTTTTCATTAGAGTTCTTTCATATAATAATCTATGATTTGCTTCCAAGCTACTTTTGCTGATTCATTTCTTCCTGCACTCCAAAATGTTCATTGATTTCTCCTTATGTAGTACTTTTATATACTTTACTTTTGTTTGTACCATTTTTCTCTTTGTAAATGTTGAAATGTTAGACTCTATTTGCCTGTTCCTACCTTCCTTCTCCCAGAAGTGGCCTGCTGCTTTATGAGAGTGGTGCTTAGATTATGATAACCATTTTTCTCTTTGTATCATGGGCGCTCATCTAGATTTGTTTCCTACGACTTGAGTACGAACTTCATTAAGTCAGGAAGTCTGCTTGTGGCTGATTTTGTTTTTAATGTAATACAGCATCTAGCCCATTTTTTTTATTATATAGTAGGTACTCCATTAATGTTTACTGCACTCTACTTAATTAGAGAGGGTTACCTATATAAACAATGTTTCAAGTAATGATTTCTACAATATTGCTCTCCTTTCTAACTTTAAGGCCATTAACAAATCTGGAATTACTTATTACATGACACAATAATCATTGTATGTGTAATCTTCTACTTCCTTAAGAAATAGTGAATGGGTCCTAATGGGGTTAGTGACTGACATGTTATTTGTTATTTGGTCCTAATGGGGTTAGTGACTGACATGTTTAGCTTGTAACACATGTTCAATGAAATGTGAATTATTGCATGAATAAATAAATCTTGAACCTTACAGGTAAGCATAACTAGTTTAACATTGATGGTGGGGGTCAAAAAGTGTTTGTACCTTTTTGCCCATCCTTCATTGTTTCACTAAAGGAATGAGAATATGATATACTCAAAGTGTTGACTTTCGGAGATGTTCTACCATTGGCTTTTCCTTATGAAAGCAATGTTGCTAAGCAACACTTGTGCATTGGTATATTTCTTTCCCAAACTTTCTATCACAAGGACAGCCCAGGATTTCTTCAATTGTAATCACTGGAATCTCCTGAGAAGTAAACCACAACATTGCCACCAAGCTTTGCTTCATAGTTTGCATTGAATTTGATAGGAGATGAGTACTCCACTTCACCCCCAAATACACAGGTGACTGACAGCAGGGACAGTTCACAAGTGCAAATGGAGTATGATTTATGACACACCTCAGAAATTACCCCAGTTGCTGGTTTTCATTATGTTGCCTAACTCCGATCTGCATGAGGTACCTGCCTTACAGACGCTATGCACTGGAAGGCTCATAAAAAATCATGTGTTCTGTTATTGAGACACAACTTCTGTTTCCTTCCAGTTTAAGTGTCAAAAATCACCTGGCTGACAAATATCTTTCTCTAGAATATTGATGCACCCTACACTAAGACTCTGACACACTTCCTCAAGGAAGAATAAGAAAAGATTTTTATATTAAATCTTTCCATTGTCCATGTGTCCTGACATCATAATATCCCCTTTTCTTTTTGTTGGCTAAGGTAAAGAGACTGCAGTATTAGCTTCTGTTAACCAGGAGTTATGTTATAGTAGCTTTACAAATTCTACACTGTTTAATAACTTTAAGAAATAATTTTTGTTAGTGAATTATTTTTCTCAAACCTTTAAACAGTATCTTTTTTTATTTTTTTGAGACAGAGTCTTGCTCTGTCGCCCGGGCTGGAGTGCAGTGGCGCGATCTTGGCTCACTGCAAGCTCTGCCTCCCAGGTTCAAGGAATTCTCCAGCTTCAGCCTCCCGAGTAGCTGGGACTACAGGCGCCCGCCACCACGCTCGGCTAGTTTTTTGTATTTTTAGTAGAGACGGGGTTTCACTGTGTTAGCCAGGATGGTCTCGATCTCCTGACCTCGTGATCCACCCGCTTCGGCCTCCCACAGTTGGGATTACAGGCGTGAGCCACTGCGCCCAGCCCTATGTATTCTTAAGTATTTCTGATCTGTCATTTATTTTAATGGGAATTGTTCTTAGTAAGGTCCAAAAAATTCTTAGCAAACTAGCAGTGTAGCATAACACAGAAAGCATGTGAGTCTTGGAAAACTGGGTCGTGAACATCTTATTTTGCAAGAGTTTCTCCTTCAGGAGAAATATCAGGCTTGACAGAATGAAGATTTTAGAAATAATAGAAGTTTTTGGAGAGTTTTATTCCAATCATAAAATGGCTCTCAGTTGGTCTATAAGTGATACTTACAGTAGAAACCCCCAGCCATCTTCAAGTGTTTGGGCTCCAGAATAATATGATGAGAAACCAGAAACAGTCTTAGAACACAGCCAGAAGCTCAGCTAGGTGATGAGGAAGACAGTGAGTGAATGAATGGAAAGGTTCTGAAAGTGAGTTTCCAAAGTGGCAAGAGATGCCCCCTGGTGTACAGAAGGAATCACTGCAGACTTTTTTTTTGCTTTGGTCAGCAACAACAAAAAAATGACAAAGATGTCTATAATCATATCCATATTGAATATTTACAGGACTTGTAAAATGATGAAAAAATTGTACAGATTCTATCTATAACCATGATTTTTCCCCTTCAAATATTGTCTTCTTTATAACTGTTTAACAAACACCTTGTTTATGTTACCTCTACTCATGAAATCATGTGCCCTCTAGCAATGCTGAGCCACTTTTAGCACAGAGAGTAGACTTTATGCATCAGACAATATTGTAAATGTTCTGTGAAGGGCAGGCGGATAATTCCCTTTATTCCCTTTTTCAGAGTTTTACCCTCCTTTTGGATTGTCCTTTAACATTTTATCCTTCCAAAGTCTAGCTCATGTCCCATGAAATGCCTTATTCTCCACAGCAGCAGGATTGCAAAATTTACCTTCCTTATAAGTTAGCAGATAGGGTTTGTGGCATTATACAGCTCATGAAGAAAGAGAGAAAGGTTAAGAGGAAGATGAGAGAAAGTGGCTTCCTTACTTGACTGCTCCTTGTTCAACATATTCCACTAGATTGGGTTCCATTATTTTAACACTGGATCTTATGAATTTGCCTTCAATAAAGTGACTTTGTTGTTAATTATCTTCTCAGATTATGGCCTTGGTTTAACAACCAAACACAAAGTATTACTGATATCCCATACCATCTAAAATTAGGTATACTAAAAACAAATGCTGTAGATAACTTCACAATTGCCTTACACTAGAGGCTGCCTGCACGCCCTAGTAAAAAACTGATGATTTCAATGAGGATCCATTTTCTCTCTCTTTAATTCGGGGTCCTAGAACTCTTTTGAGTTTTACCAAACTTATACTCAATCAGTGAATTACTCCAATTAACCAGTGAAGACCACAAACTCAATCTACCATCTCTCTCAGCACACAATTCATCCCAAATATCACTCCTGGTGCATGCTTTCTGGCAATAGCAAGAGGTAGTAAGAAGACCAAACATGGGTTTTAAATCAAGATTCTAATCCTAACTTTACAACCTATTGGCTGTGAGATCTTGGACAAGTTACTTAGCCTGTCTGATTCAGTTTCTTTATTCTTGCAATGGGAATCATAATGCTTTCACAGTTTATGTAAGGCATTTAAAGTATGTGCTTAAATCAAGTAATCAATGGTTGTCCTATTTTGGTATACAATGTTTCTATTATTATACTTGTCACTTCTAAGTTTCTTAGCATATTTAATGCTAACTAATCTCATTTCTCTCTTCTCCATCTATATTTTTGTCTCTATTAATTGTTTTGAACGACTCAATACTTTATAAAATCACCCATGGACATTTCAGTGCCTTTTACTCAAAACAGAAAAAGCAAAGCAAGGGAGAAGTGCACCAAATGAGAACTGACAGAGTTATATAAAATTTTACTTAGATCTAAAAATGTATACAAATTATCTAGCCCTAATCATGGTACTTTGCAGCTGGATAAAAACCCTGCTCGTATAAACAGGAGTTTATTAAACTTAACAGAAGCTGATTTTTACACACTAGATGAAAGACAAATGTTGTGATTAATTTTCAGTGAGCAATTAGGTAAATATATGAGAAACTAGTGAACTCCTTGTTTCCTGTCCTTTGTATGACAAGAGTAAAAGCAATTTTACAAAATATTTCTTTTGTTTCCTTTGTACTCTGGGTCTAATGACTGAAGATTCAATTCTCTTCCTTTAGAGACTCAAAGAAAACACATAGGAGGGGATACATTTGAAATTGTACTTTGAAAATGTCAGTGACACCAGCTGATGAACACTTAAGCAGAAACAATCAACTTTAATACTTTTCAACACATACAAAAATACATTCCTGTTTTATTTCTTTCCTGATTTTAGGTTAGATTCTTAAAATCCTTTCAGCCACGTTATCTGCATTCAACAAGGAATATATTCCTTTTAATATTGATACAGATGAAGATTAACACAAATATGTTAAATGGCCTGCAGGGATAGTCTTCACATATAAAGAAGAAAGTTCAAAGTCAAATATAAATACACATATGCATTTGTTCAAATGTCAACACTCTGCTTGATATTTACAAAACTGAAGAATATTTTTGACACTTATTGTTTCTGTTCAATTTGTTAAAACAGTATTTTGTTGATTTCGTATATTATTCTATTTTTCCGTTTCTTCTATTTTTTTTTTTAACTTTAGAAATATACCATACTCTAGGAAGAATTTAGGAAACCAAACATGTTATAAAGAAATTTTTGTTAGTTTTGAAAGTGTTTAATGGAAATTTTAGAGGAAAAAAATGGGAAATTTGAGTAAAAGAGATAAGTTACCTACATGATGTATGATGAAGAAAGAAATTAGACAAATACAAGAAAGCTGGGGAGTCCAAGGGTAATCCTGACAACTAGTGTCTTATGAAAAAAGACAAGAAACTCAAGGAGTTTCATGAAGTGAAAAGGTCTTTGTGTTTCTTCCATATGCATTGTGTGTGTGTGTGTGCATGTGTGTGTTCAGATACATATAAATATAACACAAATGGAATATTCAGTGTCGAATTGCATGTTTAAATGGTGGACTTTTTACTACAGTCAAATAAATTTGCCCCAGATGATTAGATTTGAGGTCCACTGGAATAACTAATTGCTAAGCATTATAATTCAAGCTCATCATAAAGCATATGTTCACTTGTTTTACAGTAAATATCAATTCATGAAGGGAAGAAAAGTCTTAAAAATAAAAATCAGTTAACCCAAGTTATTTCAAGTCATAAATTTAAATACCCACTAGATTCTTCGGTGAACACTGAAGAGCAGTTATTTTTATGGTTTTGTACTTTATGTAAAGCTGAAGACGTATATTTGACTTGAAACATGTAGCATTTTTTAACAGATTTTATAAGCCACCTATTAGATAACCAGATGCATAGTAAGACAGGTAAGCCCCATTATACACATTTCTGTTAAGACAAAATTAAAAATGTAAAAAATAAAAAACATACATTATGTAACAATTAATAAGAATTATAAATAAGTATGTAATAAGTATGCTTAGCCCTTTTTCCTAAAACAAGAGGACATACATTTTAAAAAGGCGTTTGGCTTTATTTTCTAAATGAAATTTTAATATTCAAAAAGAAGTTCTGCTCAATAGTAATGGCAAAAATAAGATCATAGAATGTAACTTTGGGTGTAAAACTTGTGTAACAATTATATTTTACAGATGGGAAGAGCGAGCTTGATGACCTATAGAAACTTATGCCCGCCATGAGCATGACCTGTAAATGATTATGATGTACTGTACCACCCTTTGGAATAAAAGTTGAAAAAAACATCCACCACTGATAAAGACACTTATAAAGTCACCATAGATTATTGATTGGTGTTTCCAAAAGGAAAATGAGATCATTTTGTTAGAAGTTAAAAGATTATTGTATCAGCTACATCATTTAAATTCACTTTGGAAGACACCCAGTCATTATAATCAGGTGACTGCGGGGATAACATATATTATTACTAAAAGCAAGAAATCATTCTTCATTTAGAAGGCCCAATCAACACCAAAGAAGCATGATTCTCACAAATTATTGCTTTTTGAAACAATAATAAGTAGATTCAAAGGAAACAATACAGAAGGAAAAATAATGCCTCACATGGTGATTATGAAAGTTACAAATTGAATACTGGAGTGAAGGTCAAGTAAATGTTAAAAAGTTACTGCACAAACTCAATCACCATGTTAAATGAGCTGCAGGTAAAACTGACTTTCTAATATGGAGGATTAGTACAATCAAAACGGTCAAACAGGTTGTACATGATGCCATAATCGTGATGTTCATTGCTTCAGTCTTTGAGATTAGGTTGTCATTTCTTTTAAGTCTTTTGTCACTAATATGGAATTTTTTTTTTTTTGCCAAAGACTAAACCTTTTATAGAACAAGAAAAGTATTAAACAAAATTAATAAATAAATAACTGAGTATTTCTCTACATTGTATGAAATCAGTTTGCTTGATCGTTTGCTTGGATTAATTTGTTTTCAGTCATACAGACTTAGTTTTAAAATAGCATGCTCCTGAGTGTTGGTTACACATTTGCTGTACTTATTTTAAATATTATGGTCTTTTAATATTTTCTACCACTCAGAATAAGAAAAAAACAACTGATCATAACAATGAAATACTACCATAAAGAACCTGACTGTGATATGCCCCTCAAATGAAAAAAATCCATCAGAAGAATAATGTCCTTTAAATAACTCCATCACATCACATCTCAGTCAGTGAAAGCACCTTGCGAGTTTATTTCTTCCTTCCCATAGAAACCTCCTTTCGCACGATATCTCTGAGGTCGAAATTCAGCAGCCTGGAAGACTCAATATGATGGGAAAGGTATCCAAGTTGATATTTATTCTACAACAATTAAATACCAAACTAGTCATACTCTAAAATAGTTTGAGGAAAAAAAAAGTCATACTTTAAATATCCTGGTTCACAAGTGATCAACACAGGTCCTAGGAATGGCACAAAGATGGTTGTAATTCAATGAATGCAGAATGTTCGTGTCTTCTTAATGGATGTTGATCTGGTTACAGAGAATATGCACCCTACATGACCGCAGAGAGGCCAGAATTTTATATTTACCCTGTTTGCCAAGGTCTTTATCTCTAAGCCAAAATGAGAATGGCGATTTAAACAGTTGAAGTCACAGTACTCATCCCAAAGCTTTTGTGGAAGCATAGATTGTCAGTGACTGCAGCTATTAGGGAAATGAATTCAGCTTGGTAGAAAAAGTCACATCACTTGAGTTTAAATGTCACTCTCTGTTCTCTGTGCAGTAAAATTGTAAACCCTCAGAAGTGGGGCTGGTAAAGCCTAGAGCCTTTACATCTCAAATAGCACACAAGCCCCCCAAACCCTTTAATATTCCCTTGATTCCAAGAAGGGAGGGCCTCTTGAATATTAACATGTTTGAATTTGGTATTCCTTTAATCAACTTGGTGCTTGTAAGAGGTAATGTTTCCATTCTCAAAGCCTTGGCTTTTGTCTGACCCCAATTGAGATCCCCGTAAATGTACTCCATGACATGAGGTAATCCTTTAACTGTATTTCAAAAGATTATTTTGCTTCACTAATTATACATGATGGCTTCTGACCTTCTCTGTAATCAGGTATTTATGTAAACATCACCGTCTGTCCACCATTATTCAAAACCAACTTCTATTAAAGGGTTAACCACTTCAACTGAGTCCCTGGGATAGACACATCTCTTAACCTGGCAATAATAATCTTAAGAATAGTAAGTGTTTATGAATACTTATTATACGTCAGGAACTTTAGATGTTTTGATTCACTTAACATGATCCCCTATGAGGTAAGTATTGTTATTACCCTCTTTTTATAGATGGCCTAGAGAGCTGAAGTAATGGCATGCCCAATGTCATCATGGCTATTAAGTAAGTGTGCATGTTGAATCTGAATTTAGGTACGCTGACTTCAGAGGCTATGTTCTTCCACTTCACTGAACTGCTGATTTATAGAGCTCGCCAGAAGGGGAAAAGAAACAGATACCTCTTGATGGTGTTTTCTATCACACACTTAGATCACCTAAAGTCTTGGGGCATAATTTTTGTAGACATGGTTTATCTTTGTCGACTTCTTATCCATGTCCTTTTGATCTCCACCCTTTGCCCCTGCCACATCCATCCTGAAGAGGTCAGTCACTATGCGGCCTCTCTTGGGGGCTAGGTTGGTCACTGAGTCACTCCATCCCTGTGAGTTTCTTCCCTTGACTCTGCATCTCTGGTTCCATGTGTGTTCCTCTGCTTTCTCCTTTTCCTCTCCCTTTTCCCTCCCAATATGTGGGTGGATAGTATTCCAGAAGCAAATGGTAATAATGCACAGGATGGTTCCCTTCCCAAACCCTCGGGAAATGAATTTACAATTGTCATCATGACCACAAGTCTTAACCCTATGTGCTAAGCAAAGGTTTAATTCAGAGAATTTTAGTCACTTCAGAAAACTGGATAAATGGTTTGGGAGGTACAGTTAAAAAATAAATTAGATTTCAGTAGCACTCCTGCTACTTAACTAAGAGTGCGCTTATTTATATTCTGGGCTCAGTCTGGTATGGAAGAAAACATAGACATTTACTCTTACTTGGGCTCTGTGTCATTGACATTTGTGACTTGTTTTTGTGGGGTTACTCAGTATCTAAGACTTGCTTCTGTTT
>NW_012106476.1:0-34541 GCF_000951045.1 Mandrillus leucophaeus | reverse complement strand
ACTAAAAAGACAGTTATGACGACTTGATAATCTTTCCTTTCACTACTTCCATGCTTATTAAATAGTCTCCCTGATAGACAGGCCTTGTGTTTCAGCCTCTTCATACAGTACAGACTGTTGACATAAAAGTTCTAATAAATTACTGTACTTACATTTTCCATTTACTCTTTGCCTAGGAAGTAATCCAGGTGTTTCATATGAGCTGTTTAAATCTTTTGAGCAAACTATTTCACTTATTATTTTAACACGAAAATAGAGCATAGAAGGCATACAATTTAAAATGGGAACATATCAAGCTTAATAGCCATCTTGTATTGTAACCATGAGTGATACAATAAAGTAAGACATTTAGCTTTATGAATCTGTAATGACTTTCAATTCAAATGCATTAAAGTTGAGTAAATCTAGATTGCTAGGAAGAAGCTCATTATTGAGCAGGAGAAAAAGATAAGCAAACATCACATTATAAGATAAACGTGGTTGTGAGAAAAGACAACATGTGAAAAGAATATGGTTGAGAATAGGGAGTTTGTTCATTCATCATGAACCACGATGTCGGAGTAGTTTTTACACATTAAGACTTGCAAGATGAAAAGGTATTATGATGGGATGAAATAGAGACAACAGGTATTATAAAAGAATAAGTGTATTATAGTAATAATAATCATTATTATTACAAATAATGTCTACCATTTACTCTGTGCCTGGCCATTCTTTTGTACTTTTCAAATAATAAATCGTTTAGTCCTCACCACATTACAGGGAAAATATTGACATTATTTTCAACTTGCAGATAACAAAAATGAGATTTAATGAGATAAAATACATTTCCCGAGTTCAGAGAATTAATCTGCAGTGAAGTTAGTATTGGAATCCAAGCAGTTTGACTTGAACTTTGAGTTTCTAACTAGTAAAAATGGAGCCTTAAGATGTAAACAAAATAAAATTTGAGTTAGGAAGATCCTTAATAGAGACTACTGTGATGAAGAAATGAAAAAACATAAAATAAAAAAGAAAAGTTGGTGATGCAGATGGTGTGCCATCTTTGAGAAAAATATAAATGCCAAGGTTACAGGGAATTAGTAGCCAATAAGTGAGGAGAGGGACATAAATGGATAATTATTTTCACAAAATTTTAATTTTGCAGAACTTGGTGGATCAAAATGCTGGAAAGGGGTTTGTAGAGAGGCAAAAAGGGTGCATGTGTAGGAAGAATAATCTATTGGTTAGAGTAAGTTTAAGCTCAGCTGTCTATGGAGACATGCATTTGGGAACATTCTTCTGGCAGATAAATATCAGAAGAATGACCAGATTGGGAGAGATGCCTTATATGGCAAATAAAAACACAGGGTGCCCAGTTAAACTTGAGTTCTAAATAAACAACATTTTTTTTTTAGCATAAGCATGCTCTATATAATTTTAGACATACCAAAAATGTTTTTGTTACTTATCTGAAATTCAAACTTCATAATTTGTTGATTATTGTGTCTGACATTCCTATAGTCTGGGAATGTAGATTCCAGCATCACAACTTGCAGAGAAGGGGTGAACTACTGCTTAGAGTAAAGGAGATCAGCTTTAAATAAACAAAGGCTAGACAGTGGGTTCTCTGGTAGAATACAAAGCTTTATATTTTCCCTCATCTACTCTCTTTGCCTTATAACTTTGAAATGTTCTTTCACTCTGATCCCTGGCACAGTCGTATAACATGGTGTTAACAGCAAAAAGGCAGAATTGATGATCTCTTATACACATCTAGATGTGTATAAGAGACAGCTTTCACTCTGATCCCTGGCACAGTCGTATAACATGGTGTTAACAGCAAAAAGGCAGAATTGATGATGTTCTGGTTCTGAGCATAAATGTCCTTGCAAGAATCTATTTTGTTCTCATGCTCTTGCCTTCTTCATGAGAACACAGTAAGTAGATCTAGCCTAATTGGAGAGTGAGAGATTGATGGAGCAAAGCCAATTCCCACTTTTACCCCAGTCAACAGTAAGTCAAATCCCAGTCATGTGAGCGAACAGCAAGGCTATCTTACTTCCCCCAGCTGTTGGATTGTTGAGCATGAACCTCTTATTATACAGCACTGAGGTCTAATGGTTGTGTGTAGTACAGCAGTATGATGGCAATAGAAAGTGGAAACAAAGTTTTATAATAGTGTCAAAAGAAGAGTAGCAATAACTAATATATATTGATTGCAGACTATATGACAAGCAATGCTTTGAGGTTTTGTATGCATTACTCATTTAATCCTCACAAGGATCCTATGAAATTGTTGCTATTATTACCCCAGTTTTACAGATGAGAAAACAGAAATCCAATGGGCTTAAGTAACTTTTCCAGGGTCACCTTGGGAAGTGACAGAGCTGCCAGTCTGACTTAGGTGAATTTACCTTCAGAAAATTCATGCCTAACCACCTAATGACACTGCATCTCAACAAAACTTTGAAGATGACATTGGATTTGACAATAAAGAAGTTGTTTGGAACATTTACTGCATTAGCTTCAACTAAGTGACAGACTATTGGGGGAGGATGGAGGATTGCACTAGAAAGTGAGGAACAGAGGAAGTGAGAGAATGCAGAGGGGGTGTAGTTATTCAGCAACATGAGGAAAAGGGGAAGAGATGACAGTCAACTTAAAGGTAGACCAAGATGACACTGAGGTTTTCACCTTGGTTTCTTTGGTTGTGTTTTTCATAGGACTTTGTGTATGTCTGAAGATAGTATATTGCACTCAGAATTCCTGAGTTAAAAACCCAGCTTTGCCTCGTATAAACATCCAACTTTAGGAATTTTTTAACCTCTTCGAGCTTACTTTTTTTTAGCATACAAATATCTCAAAGAGTTTTTAAAAGACTGAAGCACAATATCCCGGAATATAGATGGTGGTTCCAGGTGGTTCAATTTCAGTATCTTCCTACAAGGGGAAACTGCAAACAGAAGGATAGGCAATAGTGAATAAAACAACAAGCCAGAAGATAAGAGATAGAAAAACAGGAAAAATGAATGCCTCCAGTCTTACCGGGGAGAAGGAAAACTTCTTTCTCAGAGAGAGTTGAGGAAAAAAAAAATGGGTGAACATAAATCTGCAAAGTGAGAGAGGGAGGTCAAGGTATATCTCTCCTGATGATACTATAGAAGAATTTTGACTGGCGCCTCTAATTCTTAAATGTGACCAGTGAAATCCTATGAGTAAAACATCGGACCTTCTTTGGGGGCATTTGCCTCGCCTTCACTGCTCAGGTGCACAAACTTATGCTTAGCGTCAAAATACTTTTTATTTTGTCACAGGTTATAATACCTCACAACTCACTATTGGATGGTTTGTGGAAGTTATATAAATTTTCCAAAGTGCAACTTTCTTACCTATTCCACAGGAATAACAAAATCATATACCTTATAATGTCTGAAGTTTATGTGTGACATGTCACCAAAGACAGAAAGTAAATATGAGCTATCATTACTAGCTATATTGCAGTTGCAGTTGGCTTACGCTTATGCCTGTGTACTTAACAGAGCATCCAGCACATTGCAGTAGTTAATGTCTACCTATGGAAGAGATAAATAAAGCATGACATTAATTTAGCATAAAAGTAGAGCTATTTTACACTTTCATCAATAGAATCATATTATTATAAGAAAAGGACACAGGATTCAATGGGGAAACTGGCATATAAATTAATAACCAGTTGTTTGGCTCTATGATAGATTTATTTGGCACATATTTTATGAAATACTTTCTGTAAGCCAGGCATTATTCTAGGCCCTGTGAATGCACAGATGAGTGAAAGAGATTAAGTTTCTGCCCATATGTAGCTTCCATCGTTTCTGCCCATATGTAGCTTCCATTTCCTGGGGAGATACACAGTATGTGAGTCAACAAACAAATGTATAATATCGCTTGGTGATAAGTGCTATGAAGGAAAGGCTATATAAAGGACCATAGGCCAATAGCATCTCAGGGAAGACCTCTGCGCAAAAGTGACATTTGTGCTTGATGCTGTCAAGTGACTGCTGGAATCTGGAAGGCATCTCAAGAGAAGATACTTAAGTTAAATTTTTAAATTTTTTATTTTACTTTAAGTTCTGGGATACATGTGCAGAACGTGCAGGTTTGTTACATAGGTATACATGTGCCGTGGTGGTTTGCTGCACCCATCACCCCAACATCTCAGTTTCAAGCCCTGCATGTGTCAGATATTTGTCCTAATGCTTTCCCTTCCCTTGCTCCCCATCCCCTGACAGGCCCCTGTGTGTGATGTCCCCCTCCCTGTGTCCACGTATTCTCATTGTTCAGCTCCCACTTATGAGTGAGAACATGCTGTGTTTGGTTTTCTGTTTCTGTGTTAGTTTGCTGAGAATGATGGCTTCCAGCTTCATTCATGTCCCTTAAAAAGACGTATCTCATTCTTTTTTTTAGCTGCGTAGTATTCCATGGCATATATGTGCCACATTTTCTTTATCCAGTCAGTCATTGAAGGGCATTTGTGTTAGTTCCAAGTCTTTGCTATTGTAAATAGTGCTGGAATAAACATACGTGATTATGTGTCTTTATAGTAGAATGATTTATAATCCTCTGGGTATATGGGAGAAAATTTTTGCAATCTACCCATCTGACAAAGGTTTAGTATCAAGAATCTACAAGGAACTTAAACAAATTTACAAGAAAAAAAAACAAAACATCAAAAAGCGTGCAAATTATATAAACAGACACTTCTCAAAAGAAGACATTTATGCAGCTAACAAACATGAAAAAAAGCTCATCATCACTGGTCATCAGAGAAATGCAAATCAAAACCACAATGAGATACTATCTTCCGCCAGTTAGAAGGGCAATTATTAAAAAGTCAGGAAACAACAGATTCTGGTTAGGGTGTGGGAAAATAGGAACGCTTTTACACTGTTGGTAGGAGTGTAAATTAGTTCAACCATTGTGGAAGACAGTGTGGCAATTCCTCAAGGATCTAGAACCAGTAATACCATTTGACCCAGCAATCCCTTAAGTTAAATTTTGAAAGTGAGTAGGAACTCTTTATGAGAAGTGAAGAGCAAGGTAAGGGAGGGAGGAGCTACTATAAAGGCAAATATTTAACAAGATTATGGATCATTTAGGTAAATACACATTTTAATTCAGTCGGTGTTTGCTAAGTATCATATCATACCTGATGAGCCAACTGCATGGTCCAGGCTCTTCTGTGTCATGCCTTTTAATGAAATTTCCTTCCATATCAGCATATTGAGCACTTCATTGTTTTCATCATAATAGCAGCATTATGTGTCATCCCAGAGAGAGCTATTAGGAGCCATTTTAAACAAATAACTTTAAACAAAGAGACTAAAGAAAGGTAGCAGGTTTTGAGTTTCAGAGATCAGATAGGAATAGATGAGATGAGAAGGTGCAGCCATAATCCAAGTGGCAAATTGTGACCACGAGCATTGGACAAAAGGTAAAATGAAATTGAATATATTTATAAAGAATTATAAGTTTTATGTATCTGTTAAGAAGATAGCAGAAAATAGCTACCAATTGGCTATGGAGATGACAGAAGAGACATGCAAAGCCTCTCTGTATTCTGACTTGAGTGGCTGAAGTGATCACAGTGTCCTTGTCAACCAATTAAACAATAGAATCCACATGGTCTCTACAACCCATCGTAAGGTGCTTGGCAGAAACATAACTAAATATATAACAATATTAAACCTCAGAATCTCCAAGTTCGTAGCTCAAACCATAGATGGATTCATAGCTGCAACCTAGTCCTCTAAATTTCAGAGGTCAGCAGTGATGTTTGTCAAACATATTTCCAATGAAAGGAAATACTTTTATTCAGATTACCAAATTGCTCAGGTATCCTGAATTTTTATTCTATACACATATTCAATACAATATTGATTCAATTGATCTTTCATACTGATAGAGCATTTTTCATTGATTAAAGAGTTTTTATATTGATTTGCTTTATTAGAGTTTTCTGTGACCAGTCTGAGTGCAGTCATAAGATGTGACCATGATTATTATGTCTGAAAAACCTTTTTTTGGTAGAGGAAAGAAATTTTACTTTTTGTATCCATGTTTCAAGAAATTATTCATTCTCCAATTCTATCCTTCAACATTAATCTTGGATCCTAAATTATGCAATCACTATTCACAAGCATGTCTAGGTACACATGACACTATTATACCTTCCTCAAAATTAGAGTCTATAGTTTTCATCAGGAAATTCCCCCTCTACTTGCATTCAGAAGAATTGCATGTTCTATTGTCTTACTGATATACTGTAATAAACATCTACAAAATTTCAGTTCTCCCAGCAGAACTATTTAGTGACTGCAATTTAGAAATATCTTTCACGTTCCCAGCTTCCAATTCTTTAACAATCTAATGAAGAATAAAAACATCTTTTGCAATATACTTTTAAAAGCCATGACATTCAGGAGCATCACAAATTATATCTGGGTACAAATCGAATTTAACAGCACCTGGACTGTTCAGATCGGAAATCAAAAAGACCTTCAAGTCAGGCCAGCACTTAAACCTAATGAGGATGATTTTTGTTGCTGTTTTTGCTTCCCTTGTTTAGTTTTCAAATTTGAAATAGAAACTGTGCTGTAGTAAAAAGGTAACAGATTTTCTGTCTACAAGGTCATCTCTAGTAGGATATATAATGTCTGTCTGGAGAAAATTAAGTTGACTAGTCACATATTGTACATTCTAAATAATTGTTCTCTAAAAGCAGCCACCATTTTTTATATGTTTATAAAGGGAAGCTTTATATATACTTACAACCCTTATAGAGAAGATATAAATATGCAGACTAATTCACACATTGTTAAGTTTTAGAGTTGACAAAGGACAATAAAAAATCAAAGATAGAAATCATACAGAATAGTAACTATAGTTCCTGTAATCTACAGAGGCTATTCTCCTGCTCTTTTTGGTTAGAACATAAAATAATTAGCTAAAGCTAAAAATCAGCTTAATTAATAATTAATTAACTCTTCTATTTTGTCCAAGGAATTTAGAACATACTAAACCTTAGATTGCAAAACCTCACTAGCAAAATTAAGTATTTGCAAAGGGTATCTGCAGGAGGGTCTTTGAATCACTGTCTTTCAGTTTAACAGCACTTGGACAGGTATTATATCTGGTTCTCATTTCAACTTCATAAAAGATCAGTTATCCATACTCATTATCCTGATCTGATTATTATACATAATATATATCAAAGCTTCACTCTGTGCCCCATAAATACATACCATTATTGAGTCAATTAAAAAATAACATAAAACATGGAATGTGTTCTAAATGTGATTGGGCCTTTAAACTATGAATTTTGCTTTGTTTTTGGCTTTCTTTCTTCTTTCTTTTCTTCTCTCCATTTTTTTGCATCCATTGTTCAGTTTCTAAATTTGAAATCGAAACTATAGTGTAGACAAAAAGGTAACACTTTTTCTATGAGAAACCATTTATAAAATAGTGTTCCTCTTCTAGATTTACAAGAGGATAAAAAGATTTTCTAGGATAAATAGTAGGGGTCCAAATTTGAATATAAGCAGATTCAGACATGCCTCGTCATGTCAGACAAACTGGTGAAACAGGCTTTTTTCACTACTTTGAAAGTTAACTGAAAAATATAGCAGAGGAGGGTTCTGTGTTTACTATTGGTGTTCCAAGATGCCTGGCTAAGGGTGGTGAACTTGTAAAACAAGGCTGAAAGGAACAGAAGAATTTTTTTGGATGAGAATAAATTCCTAGAGAAAAACGAGCCGGGCTACTTGAACTTGACTGAGAAGTGAAGCCAGAGTTGAGAGCCAAGAAGGGCTCTTATCAGTAAAGCTTCCTGTGTATTATTCTCATGTGACTTTGTGTCATCACCTATTCACAACAAGCTATATAGACTATTAAGAGCCTCTAATAGGGTGCAACAAAAAAAAGTCAGAAAGCACCCCTCCGGCTTACCCCAGTTTTCTTTCTTTTTTTTAATTTTTTTTAATTTTTGACTTTTGTGGGGACATAGTAGGTACATATATTTATGAGGTACATGAGATATTTCGATAGAGGCTTTCCAAGTGTAATAATCACGTCATGGAAAATGGGGTAGCCCTGTCCCCAAGCATTTATCCTTTATGTTACAAACAATCCAATTCTACAAGTTATTTTAAAATGTACAATTGAATTATTATTGACTATAGTCCCCTAGTTGTGCTATCAAGTACTGTCATTATTTATTCTTTCTATTTTTTTTTTGCACCTATTGACCAGCCCCACTTCCCACCCCAAATACCCTTCCCAGACCTTAATAACTGTCCTTCTATTCTCTACTTCCATGAGTTCTATTGCTTTGATTTTTAGATCCCACAAATAAGTGAGAACATGTGACATTTGTCTTTCTGTGCCTGGTTTATTTCACTTAACATAAGAAACTCCCAGGATGTTGGTCTGGGCAAACATTTCTTGAGTAATACCCAGTAAGCACAGGCAGTCAAGGCAAAAATGGACAAATGGGATCACATAAAGTTAAAAAGCTTCTGCACAGCAAATGAAACAATCAGCAAAGTGAAGAGACAACCCACAGAATTGGAGAACACATTTGCAAACTACCTCCAATTTTTTGTGCAGCATTGTACCACTGGGTTTCAGTGCCACATTCCAGTGAGAGTTGCATCAGTCAAATATGGGACAATGGCCTTCAGGGAGGTGCTAAATACAAAGTGTAGTTCTGACTAGGAAATGAGTGAAACTTCCCAATCTCCTTTCCACAACCTCAACTGAAGGTGGAAAAAAAGCAAAGACACGCCTGGCCAGGACAGTGGTACCAAGAAGACATTCAGCTAACAACAGTGTTACACAGCAGAATATGAGAATGACACTGTCCTTAGTGATTCCAGGAACACTTGAGGGACACTTGAGAGGGGTTGACATCCTAAGTAAATAGACAGGGGCAAGTTATTTGTATCTCTTGTTAATATGATCTCTTATTTGTTCTCAAGCTTCCATAACATGGTGAACTAGGAAGATTTTCATCACATTCCACTATGGAGCCACAGATCTCACTGCCTCATAAGTAAACTTTTCATAGTAGTTGCAAAATAAAATGTTAAATAATAACAATGAAAACATTGAAAAGAACCAAAATATTTATACTTTAATTCATGTATTAGATAAAAGCAAAATACAAGTTTTTGCTAGGATCTTGATAGATAATATGATGGTAATGGTGGTAAGAAAAACAAAGCAAATTTAGGAGAACAAACTAGAGTGGCTATACACGAATAGGATTTCAGGTGACGGATTCCGAAAGTAAAAAACAACTAGTATTCATAGAAGTGGCTTAACCATTGATAAATATCTGTCCATTGATGGTGAAGACAACAGAATGGATTTTCTGGAATGAAAGCACAGGACAGGACCAAACACATTTGGAGGTTTCTCCTCTGCTTCCAATTTCAACAATTCATTTAATAACAGCCAGAGAATCCGTATCCTCCATAGTATGATGGGCGGCAGCAGCCATATCCATAGCCTCCAAAGCCAGAGCCATATCCGTAGCCTCCAAAACCAGAGCCATATCCGTAGCCTCCATAGCTACAGCCATAACCCCGTTTGCGGAAGCTGCCACATCCACAGCCATAGCCATAGCCCGGGCCACCGAATCCTTGACAGCCATAGCCCAGGCCTCCGTAGTAACTCATGGTGTCAGGAGTGGTGAGTTGGTTTGCTATTCAGGCAAGATCCTGAGTGTGAATGCCAGCATGTGTAGAAGGAGACTTATATATGCTGGTCAGAGCATGTAATAAACATGTGCCCCTCTTTTTGTGTCATTCCATGAATTCTACTTGGCTGAGGCAGCTTGTTAATCTATTGTCCTCTGACAACACTCAGTAAGAATGCCTGAGCTTTTTTGGCTACCTAGTTAGCTTGTCCCTGAGCTTGTTGCTTTAATTTTATTAGAAGGGATTGCTGCTTCTTCAAAGTCTAAGACATACCAAACCCAAATAGAATTATTTATTACCAGTCACTTAACATCAGTCACATTAAAAATTCTTGATTTCTATTTAAATATATTCTCATCACAAGCATTTTTGGACGTTGTTATAATTGATTCTACAAAATTTCAAGAAATAGCCAAGGTCAAGACTCTTAAATTCATCAGTTTCTTCATAAAGCACACATATTTTGTAGCATCAGAAGCAGGAAAGGTTTGATTCACCTGTGTATGTACCTGAAAGAAACAAATGTCACCTAATTTGTAGACTTTTAAAACTTTGATCATGCACAATTGTTATATTTGTTTTGGGCTTTGCACGCCAACATGCAAAATATTTGTTTTGTTTTAAGAACACAGCACAATTGTAGTCCCAAGTGGAGAGACTCTTACAGGGATCAAAAGCCCATCTCGTGTGAAGTCTTTCCAGAGTTTTCTATTTATATCCCAAGTCCCTTTTCCATTATATGTTCTAACCTCACTGTTACCAAAAAATGAAGATTGTAATCTGCCTCCACACAGAATTTTTTCTCTTTCTCTACCTTTTGTCATTAATTCATCTCTCTTGTATCTTTTGCCGATTTTACTTCAAACTTCACCCAACTTCCTTTCCTTCACGATTCATTACTATATCCAGGTAAAAGTTCGAAGTAGGTAAAATGTTCTGGCTACAACCTATTTACTCAAATCAACATTCATTCTTTCCATTTAGATCTCCACAGTCAATATTTGCCCTTGTCTTTGACTATTTTATGCCCATGATTTTTGTTGTGTTTTGTTTTTAAGCGCTTTTTAGTCAGCTTTTCCTAAGATATCAACTAGATCTTTCTAAGATATTGATTATAGTGTTTCTTGTTTAAAACATTTTTCAACTCTTCAAATTATCTGAAATTTAAAAAATATTTGTGCAACTTAGCATAACAAGAAATTCTCTAAATTTAAGGCACACTTGTGAAAAATATAGAAAAGAAGGAGTAGCTCTTTAGGGACAGTTGGCCAGAGAGTTCCTCAGCTGAGCCCATAGAGTTAGAAATGCCCAAGGCTTACCCCATACCTGATTAAGCCTCATCCAGATGTACCTATATCTTGAAACTTGGAACTCCAGAAAGGTATCAGTTTTATATGACTATAATCATACTACTAAGATTTTTTTTGAGATTTACGAGTAGCTGAATGACACATTTTAAAATTTTTATTTTATTTCAATTTTTTGATACATATTTTACATACTTATGAGATACATGTGATATTTAATTGCATGCATAGAATGTATAATGTTCAAGGTAGAGTATTTGAAATATCCACCACTTTAAATATTTATCATTTCTTTATGTTGGGAATAAATCAAGCTCTCTCTTCTAGCTACTTTGAAATATACAATATATTGTTGTTAACTATAATCACTCTACAATAGAACTTACACCTTTCATTCAACTTTTCTCTCTCCTGCACCCACACACCCATCCCAGCCTCTGATATCTATCACTCTGTTCTCTACATTCATAAGATTAACTTTTTTATCTCCCACTTATGAGTGAGAACATGTGATACCTCTCTTTCTGTGCCTGTTTATTTCACTAAACATAATGACTTTCTGTTCAAGTGACACTTTCTTTTTATAGTGTGATGTTTCTCTGACCTGCTGAGTGTCAAAACAAAATCTCATATTTAGTTGGCATTCAAAAATATTATTTGATTAAAGTACATGACTTTGACATCAATGCAAGGGTCATGAATAGCATAACATGAGCAACTTACTGGCTATTCTTGGAGGTGTTGTAAAGCTGAACACAAGTTCCAACGAGATTCCTGCTGTCAGAGTAGCATTTAACCCAACACTAGCCTTCCTCTTTGATATCTGTGTTACTGTAACCCAATTTCATTCCATTTTTATTCTCCATTTCAGAAAATCAGTCAAGTGATAAAATTCATATATTCATTTTTAATGAACCATTTAGAATTATGAATAAATTACATAGCATTAAGAATTTCACATTTTCTTGTGTAGCTCTGTCAGAGCATGTGACCATGATTAAAGGCTATTTTGTATGTTTTTGATATATAAAACTGTCTCTATATGGAAATAATATGAGACACAAATGCGAAACTTCGATAGTACAATAAACACTAAATGTATTTTCAAAGAATAAAACATATGACTGTGACATGCATAGCTTATTTTGTCCACTAGCTGTGTAAACTAGAAAAACAGTTTGAAGAATATGTAAAAAATCTGATTTCTTTTCTGTATATGCAAGTAAAAAAAGTCTCAATGAAATTTCCTTTGAGGGGTTATTCTTTTTCTATTCGTTTGTTGGATCAAAAGTAGATTTGGATCATTATTGTTTTTTAAGAATTGTTAGCTCATGACCCTATTTTCTACTCATGTTGATAGATGGAAGAGTGAAAAGTGTTCTCACATGTTTCCTGGAAATAAGGAAATTTTTGTTAGAAATTTTATATCAGCTCAGAAATTATTCAATACAACCTTAAACAGCATGAAATTATAATAATATTGATTATACTAATAACAATGGCAGTAATAATTATATCGATTACTGCTTTTCAGCCACATGGACACTATCCCTGAGACATTACCCAAATGAGAAGAAAATACTTCTAGTGAAATCCTGTTCTACTGGGTCAGACAATATAGCTGACCTCCCGTAGAGTTACTTAGCTGTATTTCCCCTGTTCAGCCTGCTGTTGTAGGACACAGAATGCCGTGAGAGCATTGACTTAAAGAAGAGGTCATGGCGCTTTGTTTTGTTTTTAACTTAGAGTCTAATTTTAACGTTGCTCATTGGTTAGTTACATTCAGAAGCAGATAAACTAAAATTTGATTGGTTTAATTCTTTATATCACAACAATAAAAATGAAGCATCGATGTTAATGTAAGAAAAGGGACTAACCCTCATAAAAGCAGTTGAGATAATTTAGCTCTTCTTGCAACTATGACCAGAACTTTCATAATGGTTTATCTGACAACAATCAAGAAGAAAATACATAAAAAGTGAGTCTGCACAGTATCGTCTAATACCTGGGACTCAGGATGGCATGATTCTGATCCTAGTCTTGGCACCAATTATAAGAAAAATGACATATTCTGCTGGAATACAGCATTGCAAAATTTTAATGTCTCTTTCTGGTCCTTAATTGTGTGATTTAATTTTTGTCCTCATTTAATTACATTTGGCGAGCTTATACAAAACATCTGTAGGCACATATTATTGCCTGAAATTCCATTTTAGAAAAACAATATTGTTTTGGCCATTTCTTGAAAGGATAAGGTTTCACTGAAATTTATTTTCTCATATATATATATATAGAGAGAGAGAGAGAGAGAAACATATATGTATATATAATGATATTGATATGACATAGAAATATACAAGATATATAAAATATACACATTATATACAAAATGTATATGTTATATATGTATGTATTATATATTTTATATATAATATATAATAAATAAATGAATATTTCATTAATATTTAAACATATACTTCTATATATTAATTAATATAAATATAAATATCAAATTATCAATAATGTATTGAAATATAAATAAAATAGTATTAATAACACAGAAATATAAAATATATTTATATATTTAATATATTGATTTACTTAATATTGAAATATATATACACTTCTATATATTTAAATATTAAATGACACTTTTAGTCAGTTGAAACTACACAATATTTTGCCTCATAATGATGTTTCTGTGTGTTTATAGTCCCTACTGCATTACAAATCCTTCCGTATAATAATGATGATAATAAAGAACACAATATTCCTATAAAAAGACAAGTGAAATGAGTTGAATGACTACAATTCATATTT
This sequence comes from Mandrillus leucophaeus, assembly GCF_000951045.1. Taxonomy (NCBI): domain Eukaryota; kingdom Metazoa; phylum Chordata; class Mammalia; order Primates; family Cercopithecidae; genus Mandrillus; species Mandrillus leucophaeus. The sequence continues at coordinate 20,695 of NW_012106476.1, read as the reverse complement.
TATTATCCAGTTTATCAAGGACTTTTAGGTCAGGCTTATTTTACATGCATAACAAACTAGCTGAAAGCAGAAAATTATGAATAAAGGAAGATTATATATAATGCAAAGATTCATAGAAAAAGAGAGTTTACTTCTCTTTAAGTTTTGGGGATATAGATTATAAGATCTGTGAGAAGCAAATGTGTTTTAATTACAGTTTTAATGATATGAATGTTGTGATACTCAATTTTAAGTGTCAGCTTGACTGGGTTAAGGGATGCTAGGATAGTTGGTAAAATATTTCTGGGTGGTCTGTGAGAGTTTTTCCAGAAGAGATTCACATTTTAATCTGGAGACTGAGTAAACATCACTCTTACCTATGTATGTAAGCATCATTTAATCTGTTGAAGACCTAAATAAAAGTAAATGGGGAAGGCAAAGGGAGCTGGCTTTCTGAGCTGGGATCTTCATCCTCTCCTGTCCTCACATATCAGCATTCCTGGTTAGAGCATTTGGTCTCAGATTGAGACTTAACATCATTGACTCCCCTGTTCTCTAGCTTTTAGGTTTGGACTAGAACTACTAGATCAGCTTTCCTGGGCCTCTAACTTGCAAACAGCAGATGATGAGAATTCTCAGCCTCCATAATTGCATGAGTTCTTCCCTAACAGTAAATGTTCTTCTGTATATCTATGTATATCCTATTGATTCTGTGAAATGCTTTGGATGTGTGTCCCTGCCCATATCTCATGTCAAATTGTAATCCCTACTGTTGGAGGAGGGGCCTAGTAGAAGGTGATTGGGTCATGGGGGCAGTGTCTAATGGTTTGGCATCATCCTCCTACTGCTGTCTTGTGAAGGGGTTCTCCCGGGATCTGCTTGTTTAACAGTGTGTAGCACCTCCCTTGACCTCTGTCTCCTGCGACCATGTGAAGATGTGCTTGCTTCTCCTTTGCCTTCCACCATAATTGAAAGTTTCCTGAGGCCTCTCTAGGAGAAGCCTGTGCAGCCCATAGAACCGTGAGCCAATTAAACTTATTTACTTTATAAATTACCCAGTCTCAGGTATTTTTTTATAGCAGTGGGACAATGGACTAATACAGAAAATTGGTACCAGAGAAGAGGGACATTGCTATAAAGATACTTGAAAATGTGGAATGACTTTGGAACTGAGTAACAGGCAGAGATTGGAATAGTTTGGAGAGCTCAGAAGAAGACAGGAAGATAGGGGAAAGTTTGGAACTTCCTAGAGACTTGTTAAATTGTTGTGACCAAAAGGCTGATAGTGACATGGACAGTAAAGCCCAGGATGAGACGGTCTCAGATGGAGATGAGAAACTTGTTGGAAACTGGAGAAAAGGTCATACTTGCTATGCTTTAGCAAAGAGATTGGCAGCACTGTGCCTATGTTCTAGGGATCTGTTGAGCTTTGAACTTGAGGGAGATAATTTAGGGTATCTGGCAGAAGAAATTTCTAAGCAGCAAATCATTCAAGATGTAACATGCTACTTCTAACAGCATACCCTCATATGCTTGAACAAAGAGATTATCTGAAGTTGGAACTTACATGTCCAGAGCATAAAAGGGAAACAGAGCATAAAAGTTTGGAAAATTTGCAGCCCAGCCACATCATAGAAAACAAAATCTCAATGTCTGGGGAGAAATTCAAGCCTATTGCAGAAATTTGCATAAGTAGAGAGGAGCCAGATGTTAATAGCCAAGACAATGGAAAAATGCCTCCAAGTCATTTTATAGACCATTGCAGCAGCCCTTTCACCACAGGCCTAGAGGCCTAGGAGAGAAAAATGATTTTGTGGGCCAGGCCCAGGGCCCCACCGTTCTGTGCAGCCTTGGGACATGTTGCCCTGAGTCCTAGACACTCCATCTCCAGCCATGGCTAAAAGGGCTCCAGTTACATCTCAGGCTGATGGTCCAGAGAATGCAAGCCAGGAGCTACCAAGGTTTTCACATAGTGTTAAGCCTGTGGGTGCACAGAGGGCAAGAGTTGAGGCTTGGGAGCTCCTGCCTAGATTTTAGAGGATGTATGACAATGCCTGGATTTCCAGACAGAAGTCTGCTGCAAGCATGGAGTCTTTATGGAGAACCTCTGCTGGGGCAATATGGAGGGGAAATGTGGGTTTAGAGACCCCACCCAGAGTCTCTACTGAGGCACTGCCTAGAGGAGCTGTGAGAAGAAGGTCACCATCTTCCAGACCCCAGAATGGTAGATTCACCAACAACTTCCACTGTGTGCCTGGAAAAGCTGTAGATTCTCAATGCAAGCCTGTGAAAGCAGCCAGGAGGACTGTACCCTGCAGAGCTACAGAAGTGGAGCTGCCCAATGCCTTGGGAGTCTGCTCTTTGCATCAGTGTGGCCTGGGTGTGAGACATGGAGTAAAAGGAGATTATTTTGAAGCTGTAATATTTAGTGACTGCCCTGCTGGGTTTTGGACTTGTTTGGGGTCTATAGCCCCTTTGTTTTGGCCAATTTCTCCCTTTGGAATGGGAGCATTTACACATTTACACCTTTACCCCCATTGTATCTTAGAAGTAAGTAACTTGTTTTGAAATCCCCTCAAGGTAACAGATGCTGCATCACTAGAGCAGCAGCTTAGTAGAAGCCGGTGAATCTATATCCTCTGTAGCATGACGGGCAGCAGCAGCCATCTGCATAGCCTCTGTAGCCACAGCCATATCTCCTGTCTTCATAGCCACAGCCATAGCCCAGTCTGTGGAAGCTGCCACATCCACAGCTGTAGCCATAGCCCATGCCACCAAAACCCCGACAGCCATAGCTCAGACCTCCATAGTAGCCGCCATAGTAGCTCATGGTGTCGGAGATAGTGACTTGGATTTACTGTCCAAGGCAATGTCCTGAGTGTGAATATCAGCACATTTAGGGAACGCTTATATACCCTGAGCAGAACATGTGATAAACATGTGGCCATCCTTTTACAGCATCCCAATTTATTTATTTACTCGATGCAAATCATCAATCTGTTTGTTAGCAAAAGGAGAGATACAAACTCATTAAAATCTTTGAGCTGGCTTAGCTGCATGGTTAGAATGCCCTTTAACTTATTACATTCTTTTTTTTTTTTTTTTTTAAGATGGAGTCTTGCTCTTGTTGCCCAGGCTGGAGTGCAGTGGTGTGATTTCAGCTCACTGCAGCCTCCACCTCTTGGGTTCAAGTGATTCTCCTGCCTCAGCCTGCTGAGTAGCTGGGATTACAGGTGCCTGCCACCACTCCCAGCTAATGTTTATATTTTTAGTAGAGACGGGGTTTCACCATGTGGGCCAGGCTGGTCTCGAACTCCTGACCTCAGGTGATCCACCCGCCTTGGCCTCCCAAACTGCTGGGATTACAGGCGTGAGCCACTGTGCCCAGCCGATACATTCTTTTTAATGACAAAATAGTCTGCATTTTCAAAGTTACACAATTTTTTTAAATTCTAAATATAATTCTTCATCACTAAGCATATTGAATTAATCGTATTTGATACTGTGTTTTTATTAAATTTTTTCTCATTTCTCATTTTTATACCATTCCTTAGATTGTTCAATTTTACCTCCCCCTAGATTCAAATACATTGATCAAGTTTAAAACTTTTAAATCTAGTAAAGCCTTCAAATATCAAATATCTTTACTGGGTTGAGAAATTAAGGCTATTCCTCCTTCAAAAGAAAAGGAACTTTTGAATAAATAAATTTTCTGATCAGCTGTGGTAAATACAAAGTAATGGAAATATGTATGTAGGCATAATATAAAACTACTTTAATTTTCTATATCAGCTTGCAAAACATTGTTTTGGCTTATCAGCATAACAAAAGTTCTTCCAGAAACCGAGATACTATTCAAGAGAACAAACTCACTGTTACACCAGCCTGACCAACTGTTCAAAAATATTCTCTTCAGGTAGGGTACAGTGGCTCACCCCTGTAATGCTGGAGGCCAAAGTGGGAGGATCACTTGAGCCCAGGTGTATTAGTTTGTTTTCACACTGCTGATAAAGACATACCTGAGACTGGGAAGAACAATAGGTTTAATTGGACTCACGGTTCCACATGGCTGGGTAGGTCTCAGAATCATGGCAGGAGGTGAAAGGCACTTCTTACATGGTGGCGGCAAGAGAAAATGAGGAAGAAGCAAAAGTGAAAATCCCTGATAAACCCATCAGATCTCATGAGACTTATTCACTATCATGAGAATAACAAGGGAAAGACCAATCCTCATGATTCAATTACCTCCCCCTGAATCCCTCCCACAACACATGGGAATTCTGGGAGACACAATTCAAGTTGAGATTCGGATGGGGACATGGCCAAACTATATCACCAGGAGTTTGAGAGTAGCTTAGGCAACATAGGAAGACCTTGTCTCTACAAAATTAAAAAAAAAAAAAATAGCCAGATGTGAGGGTGCACACCTATGGTTCCAGCTACTTGGGAGGCTAAGGCAGGAGGATTGTTTGATCCCTGGGAAGTTGATGCTGCAGTGAGCCATGATCGTGCCACTGCACTCCAGCCTGGGTGACAGAGTGAAACTGTCTAAAACATACACACACACACGAAAACAATCATTTCTATTTTTACCGTTACACAATTTTCCAGAACTGGCTCTACATAAAGTATTACCTAGGCTACTCAGATGATCTTGGCTTCATGCTTTACAGATACCACTTGTCTTCCACTTCCTAGTCTTCCTCACTATGTATATATCCGTTCTCTTTATCAAACCTTTTCATTTTATGCTGTATTCATTCCCGATATGTACTAGTGCTACGTAGGTATTTGTTCTTATCCATTTTTTTTCCAATCAATATTTTATCCTTCTACCTATATATTTAATTTTATCACAATATTTTTATCCTTATGTTTTCTTTTCCAATTCTGTGTGCCTCACCTTCTTATTTTGTCTCAACCAGCAAACAAAAGACATTATTTGTTTATTAAAGTTACACATTTTTGAACAATAGTTTATATGACTCTTAGAGTCATATAATATATCTAACAGTCTCTTACAATTCTGATACCTTGAAAATCTCAAATGCAGATGTGCACTGGTGAAATAACTGAGATAGGAAGCAAGGATGTGAGGAGGGCTGGCCATTCTCCACCGATTTTCTATACTTACTCTGGGAAGACAGTAAATCAAGTCCAAGTTTAGCTCCACCAGAATATGACCATATATTGGACTTGGGTCTTTAAGCAGTGCTTTGCTTTACAAGACTGTAAACATTTTGCCAAGGGTATTTTTTGTTGCTTTGTTTTCTGTTTTGCTTTGTCGTGAGGTTTATAAGCAACGTTTTTGATAAAGCATTTTCTCAACTTGATTTGTTCACTGTTCTTCCAAAAACGTTGTTGGATAAATGAAAGAATGAATTTTGCCCGCCTCAACATGTAGTGCACATCTCATGCGGAATATCCACTCAAAATGGCTTTCAGGTTTTAAAGGAATATTCAACTCAATATTTGCCGTGGTTGTTTTCTCCTTTATCAAAATTCATTCCACCTTTATTTTCGTTCTGAAAAAGAAAACTGGACAATTTTTAAATTCTCAATAAGTAGTTGTTGAAGACAAGCAATAATAAGTAAGTCTAACTAGTTTAAGAATCTCATTAATTCTTGGGTAAGCCCGCCAGATTTTCTAACCCTCATGAAAGGCTAATGTACATTGCTGTTTCTGATGCCTATAACCATCTCCAAGAGAAATGTCATCCATTAGATTTTACAAATTAAAGGCAATTTTTATTATTTTTTACAAACAAAATATTATTTAATAAAATACGCCCTGCTTTACTTATGTATTTTCAAACAACAAAATAATAAGATATATCTCATTGATACACAAATACACATATATCGATACATGCACATATATCATCATAGAATGCTGTGAAATATATGAACCAAAACAATCAAAGACTTCTGCTTTTTTCCTAATTAAAAAGTAGAACAATTACAGTATCTTTTGGATAGCGATTAACTTTGGAAATTGAGAAATGCTTATTTTTCTGATTTTTTCACTTAATTCAGTGGACTTGCACAATTAGTTCTCTGTTATGCTATTTTTGGGAGATTTTTCCAGGAAGATCATGAGTTAATTGTGAAACTCAGATCCTGTGTTGATGTGTGAAATAATGAAAATAAAGTTTTCTAGTGGCCGGGTGATTAACTTTTATTTGAAAGATAAAGACATTTTTCTATAAATTCAAAACATGTTTCTTTAACCCAGATAAAAATATTAAATAAAAAATAAGATGTAATAAAATTTGATAATGCATTTGAATAAAAGTATAATACATAATGTTTTTCAATACAATCATATTGATGGGTGTTTTTATTTTTAGCTCTATAAGGCATGTCCATTGACTTTGAAACTATTAACCTGAATGAATAAGTGCAAAATAATGGAACCACATAACTCTACCTTGCCTTTCTACGTATTGTGATCCTATAACATCCGGATTGAACTGACTAGAAGAATAGCTGATATCACATGGCTCAGCAAATTTAACTTTGTGACTTTCAAATGAAAACTTTAATCCCTTGAAACAGATATATCCATACAGATAAATATAGGTATACTTATACATATGTATATATACTTATAGATATGCATATAGATGTGGTTACAGTTGAAGTCTAGATGAAGGTAACATTGAAATCAAGAGGTTCAATTCTCTAAATCAGAACAATAAAATATTATAGAAAAGTGATTATAAGAAACCATTTTCATTTCCCCCATAAATTCAGTCATGTTTATGGAAACTGAGCAGAACATTCAAGATATCCTTTTTGGGTTCATGAAGGGAGAAAATATACTGGGAATAAAGGCTTCATGGTGGCACCTGCATTCAGAAGACCTTGGCAATAACCCTGATCCTGACTCTGCCACTAGAGCTAGTGTAAGTTTCCTGAGTGTTTTTGCTGCTGTCATTGTTGTTTAACCTACAAGATGAAATGAATGTAACTGCTACCATTTAATGTCTGTTCTAGTAGAGCAACTTTTAATGCTACTGTGTGACTCAATCAGACACATTTAAGAAGTTTTGACATTTAAACAAAATATCTTGATTTTATGTTGTTTGTTGAATATATCCTTTGATTTTAGAAAAAAGCTGATATTCATTTATATCTTTTAAAATTTTCATCAACAAAATGCCACCTTCTTCCTATTTTTATCAGGGGAGTGGTTTAACTGAAATTCAGGTTTGTAAGAAAACTCTTTGGATCAAAGTGTTCTTGTCATCAGCTTAAGCTAAAAAATAAATTAGTTTGCCCAGGCGCGGTGGCTCACGCCTGTAATCCCAGCACTTTGGGAGGCCGAGGCGGGTGGATCACAAGGTCAGGAGATCGAGACCACGGTGAAACCCCGTCTCTACTAAAAATACAAAAGATGAGCCGGGGGCGGTGGCGGGCGCCTGTAGTCCCAGCTACTCGGGAGGCTGAGGCAGGAGAATGGTGTGAACCCAGGAGGTGGAGCTTTCAGTGAGCCAGGATCGCGCCACTGCACTCCAGGTTGGGCGACAGAGCGAGACTCCGTCTCAAAAAAATAAAATAAATAAATAAATAAATAATTAGTTCATATTAAAGTCTTGTTTCTTTCCCTTGTTAAGTTGCAAAATTTTCAATATAATGGTGATGGTGAAGAAGAATGCTGTATCATACCATGAGGATTAAGTAAGATAATAGAAAAGCCAGTTGAAAAAAAATATCTAAAATGTTTTGAGTTAAATATGTTAAACCAATATGAAAAAAACTCTACACTAATTTAATAGTTATATGAGTTGTTCAATGAAAATGTCAAATTAATGAGCAGAAGAGTATGATAGGGTGAGGTTATACCAAATACAATAATTTGGAAAGATAATATACTTTCATAATTAACCTAGAAATATGGTTTGATCTGTCACCATTTGCTTGCTCTTACAATAAAAGAAAGAAATTTTGAACGGATAGAAAGATTCATTACACATTCGCAGTGAGTTGACAAATGTGACCTGAATTAAATAAAACATACATGCTTGATATATAAAGACATGTTAAGTAGGTATTGCTTTTTGTTGTTGACTTAAATCTGAATACTATCTAAATAAAAGCAAAATGTTGAAAAATGTGAGATTACTAACCATTCTGAAGTTCTATTTTTCATTTCAATCTAGAATTATTATTCTTTGGAGCTATTGATGTATTTATCTATCCGCATGCATGTTTATGAGGTATATGAAAATCATAGATTCTCAGTCAGGGAGATAGCTTCTCTGAATGACATCATCACTTACATATAATTGAGTTTCATGAACAAAACGGAACCACATTGTGTTTTGAAATTAGAATGTTTTATTGGAAGATAAATAGATAATTCAACCAGTTATAAAAGCAAAAGTAGAGAATACCAGGATTATGATAGAGATATGGGTGCACATAGAAAAGATTGCCTGAAATTCTGAGATGTTAAATTCTTGTGTGCAAATAGCTCCAGCATGATCTTGGTTGTCCAATGATTGAAGTCAGCTTTGGGAAAGTCCTCTTATAATTTCAGATATTGTGTTGCTGGGGCAGTAGTTTAATAGAATCCAGAGAATCCATATCCTCCATAGTATGATGGGCGGTAGCAGCCATATCCGTAGCCTCCAAAGCCAGAACCATATCCATAGCCTCCAAAGCCAGAGTCACATCCGTAGCCTCCAAAGCCAGAGCCGTATCTGTAGCCTCCATAGCCACAGCCAGAACCCAGTCTGCGGAAGCCGCCACATCCACATCCATAGCCATAGCCCAGGCCACCGAAGCCTCCGTAGCCATAGCCCAGGCCTCCGTAGTAGCTGCCGTAGTAGCTCATGGTGTCAGGGGTAGTGAGTTTGGTTTGCTGCTCAAGGCAAGGTCCTGAGTGTGAACGCTGACATCTGCGCAGGCATGCTTATATACCCTGACAGATCACGTGACAAAACACTTCCTGCCTATTTTAGTGTAATTCTATATGTTACACTTACCTGACCCAATCCTGACATCTGAAGAGGCCCTCAAACTCATTAAAGTGTTTGAGCTTGCATTGCATTGCTGTCTTGTCATGCTGTCCCTTTAACATATTGCGTCACTTTTATGAATCGAAATTGCTGTAGGTTCAAAGTCGGTACATACCAGACCTTAAATAGACTTCTTTGTAGGCATGTTGCATTACACAGTTGGTAATGCTACATTTTGAAATTAAGTATTGCTTCATCTCTGGCTTTCTTGGAATTGTTTTGCTTCATTTGTGATTGCATAACAGACTTTGGTTAAATTCAATGCTCTGAAATTTATCATATTCTTCCAGAGTTATCTTATACCTTAGGTGAGTTCCCTTTTTAAAGAGATGCAAATGTTTGAAAGACTGGAGCCATCTGCTCACCTGCTATGCCTAACAGTAAAGAACTTCATGGGGTTAAAAAAGTTAAAATAAAGCCACCATTCTTGTATTATTCTAGGACATTGGCCATCATAATCAATATTCTCCTTTTTGTTGTTGTTGTTTTACTAGTTTAAAAAATAAAAACCATTTTGATTTAACAACATAACAGAATATAGCTCAAACATTAAAGTCAAATCACAGTAATAAAAAATCTATTTCCTAAGCAGCTTTACAAACTGTTCAAAATTTTTTTCACACCCTGACTCCCTTACTACCATATTAGACATCCAAGGTGCTACCAAAAATACAGATTGTATGGCTCTCCTCTCTTACAAACACCATTCATTCATTTTTCCTGATCCACACATTTATCCTCTTTTCAATATATTCTTTCAGTTCCCATTAGCGTCTGGGACTAGGTGAGATGGTGAAATATATGGAATTCTCTTTGCCTCCCATCAATTTTCATTTAGTACTTACTTAAATTCATATCTATCTATCTATATATAGATATATGTATATAAAGATATATATATAATCTTCAAATTTTGATAATATTTTTGCCTTTATATTACCTTTACCTATTGTGTGTTCCTTTTTTTCCTAAAGGAAAATAGCTAACTAATCTTTATTAAGATGTTAAGCATTTATTAAAGTGTTAGATGTTAAAAATAGATGCCATTGCCCAAGACCCTGGGAAATTCAGTAAGAGACTGTTAGCATTGTGAATGTCTTAGTTATCCCCAAAAATATGTATAATGTAAAAAGACAGGATGAAGAAAATAATAAAGACAAAGAGTACCTCAGCTGACTCTAAGAATTTAGTCACCTAGACCCAAGGCTGACCCCAAACCCCACCCACATATGCCCTTAACTTTAAGCTTAAATATATAATTTCTTGTTAAACTTGTATTACTTTGAATATACTGTTCAACTTTTGATGAGTTTATAAGCAATTTTCAAATTATGCATTTCTCCAGATAGATTTGCTGGCTGCAGTTCAATGACCAGCATGCAATAGAAACTCAATATATAAATATTGAATAGATGAATGAATTCTAAAGTTCTTACAGGTAAAAATCTTACATCTCATAGAAATGAACAATACTATGAATGTATCCAACAATAAGAATTTAAAAGAGAAATTAGCTCAAATAGCTTTCTTTCTTTAGAGGAACAAATAAGCTATCATTTCATTTGCTTTTTGTTGCTGTTGTTTAAGGCATATTTAAAAATACTTAAATCTTAAGTGCACAAGTTGGTGATATTTTTCTTATATTTATAGACCACCTATAACAAGCACACTCTAATTCCCAAAATCTGTCCCTTGACTCTAGCAGTCAATATTATTCCGTGTAGAGTAACTATTAACATCCTGCGTAAGGCTTTCTTGTTCTGTACTTCACTTAGGTGGTCTCATATAGCATACTGAAACTTTCCATTTCCATCCCCAATTGGTCTGTGTATCACTGTCTATTAGGTAGACCTCTGTCACATGTAACGTGAATTTTGTCGTTTTAATTTCTGAAAAGTAGTCTACTACATGAATAGAGCACAACTGATTTATGATTCTACTCTGGTAGGCCTATATTTGAGGAGTTTAGTGGTTTCAGTTTTGGTTTGGGGTTGTTTTTTTTTTTTTTTTTTTTTTTTATTGCTACAGTGAATAAAGAAAGCTGTTATGTACCTTTTTATAAATATTCTTTTTTTCTTTTTTTCTTTTTTTTTTTAATGGAGTCTCACTCTATCATGCAGACTGGAGTGCAGTGGCACTATCTTGGCTCACTGCAACCTCTGTCTCCCAGGTTCAAGTGATTATCCTGCCTCTGCCTCCCAAATAACTGGGACTACAGGCATGCATCACCATGCCCAAATAAAAAATAATTTTGTATTTTTAGTAGAACAGGGTTTCGCCATATTGGCCAGGCTGGTCTCAAACTCCTTACCTCAAGTGATCCGCCTGCCTCAGCCTCAGCCTCCCAAAGTGCTGGGATTACAGTAGTGAGCCACCATACCCAACTAAGATCCTTATTTTTAGACCTAGACTTTCCTATACCTTTGTTACAGCTGGGATAGGAATTACTAATTTGTATCATATCTATACTTATTTTATACATTATATATAATTATATATTATCATAAATAACAGTTATATATTATATAATATATAGTTAGCTTCCATAGATTCTACCAATCTCAAGATACAGTTATTACGTTTACCAGTTGTTAAATTTACTGTACCAACAGGGATGTATGAGAGTTCCAGTTGCTGCACATCCTTACCTCCACTGATCACTTGCAAACTCTTTAAAAAATTGACTACTCTTGTGAATACATAATGATACCTGATTATTGTTTTAATATGGTTTTATTGACTAATAACAATGCTCAACATCTTTACATATGCTTATAGGCCATTTAGATATTTTTTTGAAGTACTGTTGAAGTATTTTGTTCACTTTTAATTGAGCTAGTAATATTTTATTATTGATTCTCAGGTGATCTTTACATATTTGGGTATGGGTGTTTTTTCAGATTTATGTATTAAAAATATTTTCATCCAGTGTATAGATTTTTTCACCTTAAAATAGTGTCTATACATAAATAAAATGCAATAATATAATAAATTCCCACTTTAAAATCTTTGTTTTATGTTTAATGTTTTTGGTACTAATTTAAAAAATTTTGACTACCTCTCACATTGTTATTTAAAACTTTTCTCTGTTTTCTTTAAAACTTGTTCTATTTTTGTGATTATTTTTTAAATGCAGTTGATGATTTGAATATTACAGTTTTTATTAACTCAGGCTGAAGCAACATAATCGCAAATAAATCAAACAGGTTTCAGATACCGCCAATTTACGTCTACCAAATATGCATCTGTTTTGGGGCTTAAGGTCTTGTTATAATGTGTTCTTCCTGAGATAAGCAAAGCTCTTCCCTGAAAGTAAAGATATTCTGGAATATTTTTTTAAATCCTTCAGCAATCCATAAAATCAATAAATTCAAGTTCTAATAATTTGATCATAGTACATTGTACTAGAAGTATCAAACGCTTTTTCCAAGTAGTTAAATTGATTGTTATACTTATTCATAGCTGCAGAAGGCCTTTACCTGTATTGTGGGAAAATGCCACTAACGATTAGGAAAATGAAAGAGCTATTGTCATATTCTGTCAAACTAAGTAGTGTAGCCCTCCAGTGGAATCAATTGACCCAGTAAATGGAGAGTGTATGTACTCTGACTAGACTGACTGAACGTGTGGGTCTCACTAGCTGGCTGTATAAACCTAGTCTTATGTTTAGTAAACAAGTCTGAGTCTTTCTGATTCTTCTTAATTTTTTATACCATTTGAATTTATCATGATTTACTGATTACTTTTATTTAGATCTAGATATGCTAGAAATGAAGAGGTTCCAGATTCACCAAAATCTTAAATAAAAAGAGGCACATAGTGTGAAAAGTAGACTAGTCTTCAAAACTCAGCTGTGATTGTTACACGAACATATGACCAGAATTTTAAGATTATTGGGAAGCACTCAAGAAAAGAAATAGGCAATGGAATGGAGAGTCAGCATTTAAACAAATAGATAAATAAATAAACAGAAGCCATGTGTGCCATTTCAAATTGAGACAATTTATTGCAAAGGGAACCAAGCAATTCCACAATTAGTACAGATAATGGATGCCAGTAGACATGATATAGACAATTATAATAAATATTCCTAACATCTTAGATGCTAAATGATTTTTTTTAATCTCAGATTGATACAGTGTGCCCTTGTTTGACTCAATATTTGGTTAATTTGAATGATCTTCTTATGACCTCTGATACTGAGTCCTCAGGGTAGGATTTCAGTAGAACTGAGAGAATCCATATCCTCCATAGCATGATGGGCGGCAGCTGCGGTATCCATAGCCTCCGAAGCCAGAGCCATATCCGTAGCCTCCATAGCCACAGCCATAACCCAGTCTGCGGAAGCCGCCACATCCACAGCCGTAGCCATAGCCCAGGTCATCGAAGCCTCCATAGCCGTAGCCTAGGCCTCCGTAGTAGTTGCCGTAGTAGTTCATGGTGTCAGGAGTGGTGAGTTGGTTTGCTGCTCAAGGCAAGATCCTGAGTGTGAATGGCAGCATGTGTCGAGGGAGGCTTATATACCCTGGTCAGAGCATGTGGTGAGTCACATGCGTACCTGTTTGTGTGTGTGTGTGTGTGTTTTCAATTAGTTACTTAACAGAAGTCATTCATTGTTCCCTGGCACAAGGAGAGGCCCTTGCATTCTTTAAATTGTTTGAGTATGCTTTGTTGCTGAGTTACAGTGGCCCTTAAAAGTTATTACATCACTTAATGAGAAGAAATTGCTGTATCTAAAGTCTTGGCATACCAGATCCTAAATAGATTTCTTCATAGCTAGACATATTGCATATTACAAATGAAATAAAATGAAGGTTATATGTTCCTCTAAAGTCAGATGCTATTGGAGCTCATTTCATTGTCTTCTTTATGTTGCCCAGGCTGGTCTCAAGCTCCTGGGCTCAAGTGACCCTCCCCTCTTGACCTCCCAAAGTGTTGGGATTAGAGGCATGAACCACCTCGCCCAGCCCTCATTTCATCTTTATAAATCCCTATTGTTCAGATGCGGCCAGAGAATTACTCATGCCTTTGAGAGGCATAGACTTTAGAATTTATTCATCCATTCAGCATTTATGTACTGTGCTGTTACTACATGGTGATTATTGCAAAGAAGTATACAAATTCAGTTGTGAAAACACAACATTTGGAAATTACTTCTAAGACTAAAAATAACTGATCACTATATTTGAGATCGTATAAGGTTAATAAGAACTTAAAGGCTCAGGGTTGAAGTTAAGGGCACCGCTGAATTAACTGTGTTTGGGGTCAGCTGTGGCTGTATGTGACTAAATTCTTGGAGTCAACTGAGGACTTGTACCCTCAGTTATTTTTTCTTCCTGTTATCTTGTAATATTATACCTACATTTTGGAGATTCCTTTTCTCAGTTGTGGGGCTGATGACCCTATGATGCGTTTTCTCTAGGCCAGGTGACAGCTTTTCCTTGGAAGGAAATGTATTCCGAAGGTATTCTTTTAATTTCAACACAAATCAATACAATCTAACAACTGGAGATGTAATAATATGATAAAATTGCATTATACTAAAAGTGTTACTTTCCTCTAAATGGTTATATTAATTGTTCTTCTTTTGACATAGCCTTTCTTCAGACTGTGATGCCATTGACCACTTAGGGAGTAAAAAATTTTCATGTGAAATTCTGTCGTACTCAGTAAAACTAAATACTACAGCCCTGCAATGGAGACACTAAGATATTTTCACTGAGATCTATTTATGGTGAAACTGCAACATCTCACTTGAATTGAATGAAAGAATTGGTAATAGTATCTGGCTAAGCAAATCCATCCGTATGTTCAGCAAACAAGTCAGAGTTTTTCAAATGCATTATGACTTCTTTTAAATATTAAAATATTGGATTTTCATTATTAACAAGTTGTTTTTTTTGTTTATTTATTTATTATTTTTATTATACTTTAAGTTCTAGGGTACATGTGCATAACGTGCAGGTTTGATACATATGTGTACTTGTGCCATGTTGGTGTGCTGCACCCATCAACTCGTCAGTACCCATCAACTCATCATTTACATCAGGTATAACTCCCAATGCAATCCCTACCCCCTCCCACCTCCCCATGATAGGCCCCGGTGTGTGATGTCCCCTTCCCGAGTCCAAGTGATCTCATTGTTCAGTTCCCACCTATGAGTGAGAACATGCGGTGTTTGGTTTTCTGTTCTTGTGATAGTTTGCTAAGCATGATGGTTTCCAGCTGCATCCATGTCCCTACAAAGGACACAAACTCATCCTTTTTTATGGCTGCATAGTATTCCATAGTGTATATGTGCCACATTTTCTTAATCCAGTCTGTCACTGATGGACATTTGGGTTGATTCCAGGTCTTTGCTATTGTGAATAGTGCCGCAATAAACATACGTGTGCATGTGTCTTTATAGCAGCATGATTTATAATCCTTTGGGTATATACCCAGTAATGGGATGGCTGGGTCATATGGTACATCTAGTTCTAGATCCTTGAGGAATCGCCATACTGTTTTCCATAATGGTTGAACTAGTTTACAATCCCACCAACAGTGTAAAAGTGTTCCTGTTTCTCCACATCCTCTCCAGCACCTGTTGTTTCCTGACTTTTTAATGATCGCCATTCTAACTGGTGTGAGATGGTATCTCATTGTGGTTTTGATTTGCATTTCTCTGATGGCCAGTGATGATGAGCATTTTTTCATGTGTCTGTTGGCTGTATGAATGTCTTCTTTTGAGAAATGTCTGTTCATATCCTTTGCCCACTTTTTGATGGGGTTGTTTGTTTTTTTCTTGTAAGTTTGTTTGAGTTCTTTGTAGGTTCTAGATATTAGCCCTTTGTCAGATGAGTAGATTGCAAAAATTTTCTCCCATTCTGTAGGTTGCCTGTTCACTCTGATGGTAGTTTCTTTTGCTGTGCAGAAGCTCTTTAGTTTAATGAGATCCCATTTGTTTGGCTTTTGCTGCCGTTGCTTTTGGCGTTTTAGACATGAAGTCTTTGCCCATGCCTATGTCCTGAATAGTATTACCTAGGTTTTCCTCTAGGGTTTTTATGGTATTAGGTCTAACATTTAAGTCTCTAATCCATCTTGAATTAATTTTCCTTAAAGAAGTTGTTTTTACACAGATAAAGCTACATTAAAAATTGCTAAGTTCAAGATTCTACAACAGAGTGTTTACAAATGAAAATAAATAGAGGTGGTTATTTGGCCATGATAATTAAAGTCTTCAGACGCACATGACCAGAGCCTTCAAGATGCTTCATGTGACAACACACAAGAAGAGATGTAAAAAATGAATGGAACAGTGAGCGTGGGGAAGTAGAATGACTGATATTTAGTAAAACTGGGTTCTGGTCTGGGATCTCCTTATCATGTCATTTTTGATCTATAGCAAATGATTTCACTTTTTGGAGATCTTTTCCCATTCAAGATGGTATCAGCGTAAGCGTTGGGAAAACTTTATAGTAGTACCCCTGCACACTCTACAGTTCTTTTATATTATTTTCCTGGCATTTTTGAACTTGCTTGACTCAAACAAAAGACATTCACTTTTGTTTCAGTACTGAAATACGTTATTCTTGAAACATAATAATATGTTATTACATATTTTTCTTGGGCAAACAGTTATTTGACATACCAACATGAAAAGGCCCACGTTTGCTTGTTGGAGGTTAAAAGAGGCTTGGCTAGAGTGTATAAAGCTTCAGGTCAGTCACAGCCTTAATATGAATTACTTCACAAGTGATGGCAGTGATTTCTATATTTCCTTGGTGTATTGCAAAATATTTAAATGTGCTGATAATATGAGAAAGCAACTTTGTGTCACACCACAACGGACCAGGAATAAAACATGAAAGTCACAAAAAGAAGTTCATTTTCAGTGTATTTTCAGATACATACTTTGTCTTATCATTACTTTTCTTACCATTGAAAGGGCCAAATAAACATACATTTTGAACAAACTATGGAAGTACATACTCTTCATATTGGTCTCCATTGAGATTTGAAAGTTTATAAAGTTGGTATTTCAGGGCTGAATTTAAACACTAACATCTAACTGAAAGCATTGAAATGAAAAAGATATGGTCAATACGGCCCAGTATTCCAAAGAAAAAAGATTCTTTTTAATTGAGTGTTACGGTTTTAAGTTGTGCATGTACAGCTTGCTTTGGACAACATGGGCTTGGACTGAGTGAATCCACTCATACTCAGATTTTGTTCTACCTCTGCCACTCCTGAGACAGCAAGACCAACGTCCCCCTTCCTCCTCTTCCTCCTCCTCCTCAACCTATCCAATGTGAAGACAATGAGGATAAAGATCTGAATCATGAGCTGCTTCCACTTCACAAACAGTAAATATAAATTCTCTTCCTTATTATTTTAATAACATTTTCTTTTCTCTTATTTACTTTATTGTAAGAATACAGTGTATAATGCATATAAAATACAAAGTATGTGTTAATCAACTGTTTATGTTATCAGTGAGGCTTCCAGTCAACAGTCGGCTACCAGTAGTTAGGTGTCTGGAGAGTCAAAAGTTTTATGTGGATTTTCAACTGCATGGGGGAATCAGTACCCCAACCCCTACATTATTCAAGGGTCAACTGTGACCTTTGAGTGCGGATATATACATGCACACACATACATACAGCTATATAGATAGGTGCATGTATATGCAAAATTATTTTATTATATATAATATACTTCTATATGTATATAGTTTGTTCTTTTTTCACTGGATATAATTATAAATAACCACTTTGCCATTTTGAGCCAAGCAAAAAATAAAAGCCATGTATTTGCTTTAAGTCAACATACTTTATTCCAAAAGGAAGAGAGAAGCCCCACAGCTATAAAGGTACAAGTAAGACACATCCAGAGACATAAAGCAAAGAATTATGGAATGATAGGTATTCTTAAAACTCTCAGATGCTAACTGCTCTTGATCTCGGCTTGATCCAGGGTGACCTCGTCCTTTTGTTATTGCAGTCAGGTTTGGGTGATCTTCTTATGGCCTCTCATGTTAGGTTGTCAGGGAAGGATTTCAGTAAAATCCAGAGAATCCATATCCTCCGTAGAATGATGGGCGGCAGTTGCGGTATCCATAGCCCCCGAAGCCAGAGCCGTATCCATAGCCTCCATAGCCACAGCCATAGCCCAGTCTGCGGAAGCCGCCACATCCACAGCCATAGCCATAGCCCAGGTCATCGAAGCCTCCATAGCCGTAGCCCAGGCCTCCATAGTAGTTGCCGTAGTAGTTCATGGTGTCAGGAGTGGTGAGTTGGTTTGCTGCTCAAGGCAAGATCCTCAGTGTAAATGCCAGCATGTGTAAGAGGCTTATATACCCTGGTCAGAGCATGTGATGAGTCATCTGTATACCCTCCTTTGCTATAGTTATTTGTATTACGTTTGATGTTACAACTCATTTATCTATTGTCTTCTCATGCAGGGAGAGGCCCTCATTCTCATTAAAATATTTCAGCTTACTTAATGTCTTATTCAGGACACGATTGAACTTACTGCTTTGCTTTTATGAGAAGAAATGGCTGACTGTTCAAAATATGCACATTCCAAATGCTCAACAGAATTGCCTATTACCAGGTGTATTACATCATCTACACTTTATGGTATTTCTTTTATAATGAATCATTTCCTTTGTCCATCATCTTCCAAACTGATAACTTCATATTCAACTGAATTTACAGCTATTTTTTGAATTTACAGATGTAAAATCTGTAGTTTTAAAAAGCAAACTTATTTATCAAGGTGAAGTCTTCAGAAAATGCCTATATTCACAATACAGGAAAACATTTGAAATCAAAATGATTTTAATGCCCTGCTGTGTACAATAGCCAAACGACTCAAAAAAAAGAGAGCATATGTTGATTTTTAGCATTTTATTCACAATAACTTTTATACTATTTTTGGCTTTGTACACCAGCTTCAGAACCTTTTGGTTGCAAAATATGTAAGAATTAATTTCAGAAATTGAGGGCACAAAATCCATCTCCTATGCAGGCTTATCAGAGCGGTAGTTCAGTTTTCCATTCAAGTCCTAACACTCTCCTTTATAATTGGTTTTATTCAAAGTCCTGGTAAAATTGCAGATTGCATCTGCCTCTGTTTTGAACACTCCAGTCAATTACTTTCTTTCTTTATCCTTTTTCAGTAGTGTATATATGACCTCTATTTCCATTCTCATCAGCTTTCATTTTTTCTTCCCATTTTCTCAACATCTATAGAAACAGCCCGGTAGAAGTTTATTGCATACATTTCCCCAACCCCCTCTGCCTTCCATCCACTTATCTCAATGCTTTTTTTCCTACCTCTTCTTTGTATTCACTATAACGTCTTTCCTGATGTTCTTCTATGTCTATCCTGTGCTCATTTATTCTGAGGTAATTTCTAACCACTGCCTACTGATCTGTTCATTGAAGTATCTGTTCATTAAATATCATTAAAGATCTGTTCATCTGTTCATTAAAGTATCATTTTTAAAACTTTCTATTTTTTGTACTTACTGAACATCCTCAACTCCCCACCCCAGCAAAAATACTTAGAAATAATGAATAAGACCTACTATTAGATAGCACAATAGGGTGACTATAGTCAATAACAACTTAATTGTACATTTTAAAAGGTCTTATAATGAGACTGTTTGTAACTCAAAGGATAAATACTTTAGGGGATGGATTTTTAAAAATTTACTCCAACTCCTATGGCTTTCTGAAATGTTAAAAGGGTATCCTAAAACTGAAATTGTCTTCAAAGTTTTCAAAATAAAGGCGCCATGGTGAAATGACACAGAATAGAGAAACATATGTAAAGAAATTTGCCCTGGGCTTCATAGAGTTCCTCAGCTGACTTCGTTGAGTTAGTGAAACAGATACAACATTGAGCCTACTCTTGATTAATCTCCATGCAGCACCTGTCTCTTGGCTTTGACAACTAAAAGTTTATTTAATTTACATGACTTTGAACATGCTGTTGAGTTTTTGTGAGATTTATAAGTATTTTATCAAAGACAAATTTCCTAAAAGGGATGCTTCAGTTCTTCTAAGCAATAGACTAGGGAATTAAAAACTGTTTATTGAAGAAATTCTAAGTAAATTGACAGTAACTACCACAGCAAGCACAATCTGTGCACAACTCTGACTACGCCTTAGTGAGCTACCTTTTTAAGACAGAAAAATAGCTCAATAAGTCTTTCAATTTGTAGAGTAGGATTTAAATCAACATTTTCTCCATTTCTTTTAACCACATCTTCGTTCACTCTTATTTCCAATCTGAACAAGAAACAGTCGATACGCTGAATTCTCAGTGAGTCCTTTTGAAGCCATAAAATCACAAATAACTCAGACTGTATTAAGGATATCACCGTTTCTCCATATAAATCAGCCTGATAATGTAAGAGTGTTTAATAGCTAATTTTTGTTTGGGATGCATAAATGATGCATACATCTGGAGATAGAAAACTAAACAAGATATCAGTGGAAAACCTCAATAGCCAAATAAGAATTAGAATGTTATAAAGAAATAGACCATATGATAATTTTCCACAAGACCAATTAATGACCGTAAGCAGTAAATGATTAATACTAAAATAAAAAAAATCTATATATTTCTATACAAAATATATAGAACAAATATTTTGTCTTTTTTACAAAGTGAACAAATAGTACAATGAAAGTATC
>NW_012106475.1:7169240-7169464 GCF_000951045.1 Mandrillus leucophaeus | reverse complement strand
ACAATGAGATACCATCTCACACCAGTTAGAATGGCAATCAATAAAAACTCAGGAAACAACAGGTGCTGGAGAGGATGTGGAAAAATAGGAACACTTTTACACTGTTAATGGGACTGTAAACTAGTTCAACCATTATGGAAGACAGTGTGGCGATTCCTCAAGGATCTAGAAGTACCATTAGATCCAGCCATCCCATTACTGGGTATATATCCAAAGGATTATAA
>NW_012106475.1:7168886-7169190 GCF_000951045.1 Mandrillus leucophaeus | reverse complement strand
AATTAAAAGAACTAGAGAAGCAAGAACAAACACATTCAAAAGTTAGCAGAAGGCAAGAAATAACTAAGATCAGAGCAGAACTGAAGGAGATAGAGTCACAAAAAACCCTTCAAAAAAATCAGTGAATCCAGGAGCTGGTTTTTTGAAAAGATCAACAAAATTGATAGACTGCTCGCAAGACTAATACAGAAGACAGAAGAATCAAATGGATGCACTAAAAAATGATAATGGGGATATCACCACCAACCCCACAGAAATACAAACTACCATCAGAGAATACTATAAACACCTCTACGCAAATAAA
>NW_012106475.1:7165459-7167312 GCF_000951045.1 Mandrillus leucophaeus | reverse complement strand
AAAATACAAAAAATTAGCCAGGCATGGTGGCATGCACCTATAATCCCAGCTACTCGGAAGGCTGAGGCATAAGAATCACTTGAACCCAGGAGGCGGAGGTTGCAGTGAGCCGAGATCACACCACTGCACTCCAGCCTAGGTGACATAGTGAGACTCTGTCTCAAAAAAAAAGGGTATCATTTGGTGATTTTTAGTATATTCACAAGTTGTGTAGCCATTACTACTATCTAATTTCAGAACATTTTCATCACCCCAAAAAGATATCTATTAGCCCATTAACAGTCTAAGAGTTATTTTGCCAAAAATATGCTCTTCTAATTAATGGTATCCCAAATTATATCATGTTAACATATTTTACCCAAAGCAGAAATAGTTTTACTGGAGAATGAGGAGGACAGTAACAAAGTATACTGACTTACCTTCTGCTAAGACAAAGCATGCCTCTGTGTATAAACCACTATGGAACTGGTATACAACAGCTGAGGAAAATAATTCTATTCTTGAGGTAGTAATAAAGTCAACATACATTTTGAGACCAACAAGGCTTCTAAAAAATAAATTCAAAGACTTCCCATTTGAAACTGTGAATAGACCACAGCTTAGAAACAGCTTTAAAAAATTTAGGTTTAAATGTCCTCATGTTTAATTCTTGGTAATATTGACAGGGTGGATCATTCTTACCATGATATAAACTTCGTCAGTCATTCGTCTAGATTCTTCAAATAAGAGGAAATTAAAGTTGTTCTGTCTCTGTTTAGGATTATATCTCTATATTCCTATACCAGCAACATAGAGAAGTTACATTGAGAACCCAAATAGGTAAGTTTTAGAAGGATATATAATCAATTTCCCCAATTCACATAATGCAGATTTTAAAAAATACAGACAAGTGAAGGATATAGCTTTACTAAGGTCTAGTTGTACTGTTCCAGTAGGATCTTCCAGAAAAAATTTTCCCTAAAAAAAAAATGAAAAGAAATAAATCCACATTTATGTAACAATGAAAACTATGACCAAAAAATGAAACTACAAGTTTGACAACAGAATACAGTAGGGAGAAAAGTGGATTTTAAAAATCAGCTATTATTTCTAGTCCAGGCTCTTCCATTTACTAGTTTGATAACCCCAGACTAATCACTTAACTGAGATTCTGACTCCTCACAGGTACAAAATGGAGAATGACTCCTACAGATAAAAAATGGCAAGAGGGACACTCAATGTCTGCCATACGGAGGGTCTCCCCAGGTACCTTCTAAGACAGCCAACAGCATCTCCAAGTGACCAGGACATACTCTGCAGATTGCTTGTTCAGAAACCCAGTACTCTCTGTTTATCCAGAGGTCACTAGGGGCCTAATTTCAGGCTATGCAAACTGGGCTCCCGGACAAGACACTGTCCTGATGTCTACTCAGGAAACCAACCACAAACGAAAAAGACACTTGGTAACTGAGAAAAGTTTTTTGTGTTTTTGTTTTCTGTTTTTTTTGACTATTACAAAAGTTTATTTAACAAAAAGTCTAATATGAAAATGAACATGACCTAATTTTTACATCATTGTAAAACAGGCCCTATGGAGAGAGGAAATGGGTTTCTCTGCTGAACAGCCATTATTTTATTTTATTTATTTATTTATTTTGAGACAAAATTTTGCTCTTGTTGCCCAGGCTAGAGCGCAATGGCACCATCTCGGCTCACTGCAACCTCCACCTCCTGGGTTCAAGCAATTCTCCTGCCTCAGCCTCCAGAGTAGCTGGGATTACAGGCATGCACCACCACACCCGGCTAATTTTGTATTTTTAGTAGAGACAGGGTTTCTCCATGTTGATCAGGCTGGTCTCCAACTCCTGGCCTCA
>NW_012106475.1:7161454-7163214 GCF_000951045.1 Mandrillus leucophaeus | reverse complement strand
GGCAATTTTGCTCTAAACATATTCCAAAGGAAACTTACCATATTGGAAAAAGCCACAAACTGCACCAAAAGCACTCAAATCGAGGTGAGCTTGGCTTGATTAGGGCTTGTGTTCTCCTTAGCAAGATCAGTACCTTTCCCTCAGTCACTTCAACAGGAAGAGTAGATGCTCTGCAAAGGCTGCCCTGCCAGTAAACTCCCAGCCAGAAAATGTTGCCTTTGCATCCTGAATTTATACAGGCATACTAAAACTAAAATCTTTGTTGTTGTTGTTGTTGTTGTTGTTGAGATGGAGTCTCGCTCTGTTGCCAGGCTCGAGTGCAGTGGCGCGATCTCAGCTCACTGCAACCTCTGCCTCCTGATAAAACTAAAATCTTAATCCTTATGCTTCCTTTGGATATCATCACCATCATACAGAATCCATGATTAGAAGTCAACTACTTTAATTCCCCCAGAGGTGGCAAACTCGAATGCTTACAGGCTCCAAGAAGATAACACCAAATAGCAAAGCAGCAGTCCACTGACAGTAACTAGGGCAGACATATCTGCCCTGCCCAAAGTGGGCAACCACTGCAGTTTAGTTTTTGCCATGTGAGAATTCAGGTACTGTATTGCCAGATCCTACTGTTAAAAGAGAACTCCGAAACCTAGACCTTTATGAGAAATCTTCTAATTTTTATACGATGGAAACTAACTCAAAATGTTTTTAAACACCTCAAAGTGGGGAGAAGAAAAGAAAGGTCTATAGACTACTTTCAACCCATGAGCCACCAAGCACAACTTTTATACTATCGTACAGCCTCTGCCCAAATAACTCAAGTGACAGGGAGCTCAGTTCCTCTAAGAGAAGGCCATTTTGGAATAGCTCTAGTATTATGATGCTTTTACTTATATTAAGGAGCTATAAGCTACCTCACATAACTTTCATTCATTAGAATATAAAAGTGAGAATTTTATATTAACATGGAATTATATTCTTCTAAGTGTTATTCTCTCTCTCTCTCTTATCTCACTTGAACCTCTCATCAACCCCAAAGATAAATAAAACAGATAGACTGGAAATCTTTCCCAGTTAAAGCTGAAGTACAAAGACGGTATTGCAACTAATCTTTGGCCAATCTGTGAGTTTTCACATTACATATAAAATCCAGTCTTCTAATTCTCATTTTCCATTGCTCTTTCCATTCTGACACAAAGCCTGACACCTTGTAGTAACTGAGATATGATGTACTATCTTACATTCACTCCTGCCAGCATTACCAAATTCCCGTAGAGTATAAACCAAACATTTTAATACCTAGTAGTGCTAGAGGGCTCAGTGGGTGGAAATCCAAAGGCATTGACATGAAACACTTGATCTTCAAACCAACCTGAAAAAAAGTAACATCACTTTCATTTGTCTAATCCTCTGTGTTTGAAAGGACAAAATTATGTTACAACAAAGCAGTAATGTCAGGCTAGTCTTATGCCCTGTGAACTAATTACAGAGGTTGCCAGCCTCAACTTTAGATCCACAGAGTCTCAACTTATAAAGTTCATTAAATAGAAATAGATTCATAACTTTTCGCTTTTCAGTTTGGCAGTACGTGTTGAAATACATATTAGGAAATGTTTCATTTTATGGCCCTATATAAAATTAAGTGTTTTTTTCAACTTTATTGAGATATCATTCACATACTATACAATTCACCCTTTAAAAGTATATAATTCAGGGCCGGGCGCGGTGGCTCATGCCTGTAATCCCAGCACTTTGGGAGGCTG
>NW_012106475.1:7142224-7159319 GCF_000951045.1 Mandrillus leucophaeus | reverse complement strand
CGGCTAATTTTGTATTTTTAGTAGAGACAGGGTTTCTCCATGTTGATCAGGCTGGTCTCCAACTCCTGGCCTCAGGTGATCCGCCTGCCTCGGACTCCTAAAGTGGCTGGGATTACAGGCGTGAGCCACTATGCCTGGCCAACAGCCATTATTTATCCTTATTCCAAGGCTTCTAACATGATGATACTATTTCCTTATATTACCACTATTCCAGTATTTTTCTGTTGGTGAGGCGAGTTTTCAATAAAGAGTACATTCCTGTGCCCGCCACAAAAATGTTCTATGTAACCAACATTTTATCAATCCAAGGCCAAAACTAAAAGTTTGATGTTTATTAAGTTACCTCTTTTAACTGCGTTATCATTCCAAGAACAATCACATCTCCGATTTTGGTTGTACTACCCAATAAGGTTTCTATTGTTTTAAGCTAAAATAAAACAAAATAAATTTTAAAGACTATAAATATATTCTTTCAAGAAACTAAACTTTTTATAAGTAAGTAAATTTGGGGTACACATTTCAGCATTTATAGCTACTTTACAGTAGAAAATCAAATAAAATGGAAATAAAGTTGTAAAATTAAACTTAGGATGTTTAATTTTGTCCTACAAAAAAGCTGTAAGATCAAGTGTATGATGGCCTGAAAGAATCATGCCTAAAGAAACACCACATCAACTCAGGCTCTTACCAATGACTGAATCCACACCATATCATTCCGAATAATGATAAGTACATTTATTTTTAAAATATAGAAAAGAATATCAATTTTATTTTATTTGAACAGTACCTTTTGAAAATTAGCAAGCTATTTAAAAATATATATTCTAATTTTACTTAGTATTTTAAAAGGCTCTCATTATTATTTACATTCTCAATCTGATCTTTTTTTCTAATCAGAAAGTTTAAGGTAGTAAAAATTGGGACACCATTGTAAAAAATCCTTGCCACCCAGGCGCAGTGGCTCACACCTGTAATCCCAGCACTTTGGGGGGCCAAGGCGGGCAGATCACAAGGTCAGGAGATCGACACCACAGTGAAACCCCATCTCTACTAAAAATACAAAAAATTAGCCGGGCGTGGTGGTGGGCGCCTGTAGTCCCAGCTACTCCGGAGGCTGAGGCAGGAAAATGGCGTGAACCAAGGAGGCAGAGCTTGCAGTGAGCTGATATCACGCCACTGCACTCCAGCCTGGGCAACAGAGCAAGATTACATCTCAAAAAAATAAAAATAAAAATAAAAATAAAATAAAATAAGATAAAAAATCCTTTCCAACTTTTTCTGTATGTAATCCTAAATATATGTAAATACATACATATATAACTTATGACACACACCTATACAGTTTATTCACAAAGATGAAATCATAGTATATGTACTATTCTGCAACTTAACTTTTTGAAGTTAATATCTGAGATATCTTTCCATTTTTCTACATATAAATTTCCTTCTGTTTAAAGAATAGAGATATCTATATTATACATATGACCATTTATTTCACCAAACTCCCATTAAAGGACATTTAGGTTGTTCCCAGTTTTCTACTAATAAAAACAATTTTTAACATTTCTGTGCACCTTTCTTTGGCCCACTACAGTGATAGAAACTTTTTTCTTTTTTTTTTTGAGATGGGGTCTCACATTGCCCAGGCTAGAGTGCAGTGACACTCTCATACCTCACTGCAGCCTTCAACTGGGCTCAAGTGATCCTTCCACCGCAGGCCCCTGAGTCACCAGGATTACAGGCACTAGCCACTGCATCCAGCTACAGATAATAACTGTTGAATAAAGTTCTACACATTCTAGAAACACAATTGCTAGATAAAAGGATATGTAAGTTTTTATATTTATAGAAATTACCAAGTGGAGCTTCTTTTATCTTTACGTTTTATCTTTGTTTTCTTATTACAAATAATTCATGTATACTATAGAAAAAAATTTTAAATATAGACAAGAAAGAAATAAAAACTTATACAATCCTATCATTCCATAATAATCACCTTAACATTTAATACTGGAGTTACTCTTAAAAAATATGAACGTAGGGCTGGGCGTGGTGGCTCACGCCTGTAAACCAAGCACTTTGGGAGGCTGAGGTGGATGGATCACTTGAGGTCAGTTCAAGACCAGCCTGGCCTACATGGCAAAATACCATCTCTACTAAAAATACAAAAAAATTAGTTAGGCATGGTGGTGTGCACATATAATCCCAGCTACTCAAGAGGCTGAGGCAGAATTGCTTGAACCTGGGAAGAGGAGGTTGCAGTGAGCCAAGATTGCACGACTGCACTACAGCCTGGGTGACAGAGCAAGACTGTCGGAAAGAAAGGAAAGAAAAGGGAAAGGGGGAAGGGGGAAGGGAAGGGAAAAGAACCTAGCCAAGTGTAGTGGTGCACACCTATTGTCCCAGCTACTCAGGAGGCTGGGGCAGGAGGATCACTTGAGGA
This sequence comes from Mandrillus leucophaeus, assembly GCF_000951045.1. NCBI lineage: Eukaryota > Metazoa > Chordata > Mammalia > Primates > Cercopithecidae > Mandrillus > Mandrillus leucophaeus. The sequence goes on along the minus strand of NW_012106475.1, from coordinate 7,156,876 downwards.
CAGGAGTTCAAGACCAGCCTGGGCAACATCACGAGACCCCATGTCTCTATCAAAAGAAAAAAAAAAAGAACCTAAAACAACACAGGAGAAGTAAAATAACAGTAATTTTTAGCACATCATTTTTGCAATCTGTAAAGGGATATTATCATACAGGTAGATAAATGTAATTTAAGTAGGGAATGTGCCATCACAGATACAGAATTAGACAGTTCGAAAAGAATAATTATTTAGTTAAGCCTTAAAATTACTTGGTCAAAGAGGAGACGAGGGAAAAGGCTCCTGGGCTGTGGGCATCTCAGTTGCCAGAGAAAACCTAATATGGAAAACATATAGATGATCTTTGGTAGGGAAATATAAGTAATGCCAATTTCTAAAACCTAATTTATACTCTAATAAAAGTTTTGTTTGTTTGTTTGAGGGGGTCCCTACACTGTCACCCAGGCTGGAGTACAGTGGCATGATCTCAGCTCACCGCAGCCTCAACCTCCCAAGCTCAAGTCATCCTCCCACCTCAGCCTCTCAGGTAGCTGGGACCACAGGTGCACACCACCATGCCTGGCTAATGTTTTTTATTGTTTGTAAAGATGAGGTCTTGCTATGTTGCCCAGGTTGTGGGAACCATTTGTGTTCTCACATTCATTCTATAAATGTTGTTTCCTTAGTACCTTAAGTAAAGTTTTCACTTCTACCAATGTAACACATTCTAGTTCAATAACTGTGTGTGGTGGTCACGAGGGATAAGTTGGGCAAGGAACCAGTATTTGAGTTCCTTAGTGCTATGGTCACTAAGGGATGAGTGAGGGCAAGAAAAGAAATGTTGAAAAGTTATCAGAAAGCCAGTGTAGTATCCAAATGGGCTAGAAAGCTATCTTGGAGGCCAGAGTGTATCTGGGGCTAGCATTGTATCAGGGCCTTCTCAAAGGAAGCACTAGCTTCTGATAGAGATTTGTGGGACACAGGACTCTAGGAATGGACTAGATCAAAAGTGGGCATGCAGCCAGTCCAGTTAGCTAAACAGTTACCAGTAGTTTATTTTCATTTAAAATTTAACGAATTAGAATTAAGCAACAAATATTAAACTTATACACTTATATCCCCTACATAACTAGGATAATGTTCTAACCTGGAATTTGCTTCCGCTTTCATCAGGGTGAGAACCTATCACCGGAGGAGTAAATAATTCATGCCTGTGGGTCCTCTATAAAAAAGAAAGATTCACATGAATTACTGAAACAGACATTTAAATATAAGATTCACTAAAATAGTGTCCTGATGAAACATTGTCCTTAATGTCACTATTACTCATTCTCAGCAAATTTGAAAACCCACATAATTTAACATACAAATATCTAGTAATATAAGTTTTAAAATTAAAAAAATAAAAGTAAAAATTTTAAAGGTCTATTGTGCATATGGCAGCAGCACATAGTGGGCTGAGGATATGAAGAACAACCAAGTGTCACTCTGAGAGCACTGGGGCTACTGAAAGAGAAGTGCCACCACACAACAAAGTACTGTGAGGGTTGACTGTACCCCAGGCCAAAGGGGCCATTGAACAACAGCCCAGATGATAAATAAGGTTTGGGTAGTAAGAAACAAAAGGAGGCTGAGATAAGACATTTCAGGGCCAGGCACAGTGGCTCACGCCTGTAATCCCAGCACTTTGGGAGGCCAAGGAGGGCGGATCACCTGAGGTCAGGAGTTCGAGACCAGCCTGGCCAACATAGTGAAACTCCGTCTGTACTAAAAATACAAAAATTAGCTGGGTATGGTGGCAGGTGCCTGTAATTCCAGCTACTCAGGAGGCTGAGGTAGGAGAATTGCTTGAATCCGGGAGGCAGAGATTGCAGTGAGCTGAGATCGTGCCACTGCACTCCTGCCTGGGCAACAAGACCGAAACTCTGTCTCAAAAAAAAAAAACACGGCATTTCAGGCAGAGAAACCATAAGAGTTAGAGTATTTAGGAAGCTATGTAAAGTTTAACACAGTTGAATTATGGAGTGCAGACAAGGCCAGAGATTAGTAAGATCCATGTGGGGATACTTCCCTCCCCAACTCTCAGTCCATATAGTTTAGGTAGGATTGATACCCCTTCTCCTTTCTATAGATAGGAATTCAAGGCCTAGAAAATGAAAGTACTCCATCCTTTTGGCCAGTGATTGGTTCAAGGATGAGCAAGTGCTTCAAGGTAGGCTCAAAAAAGACAGATTCAAGACTTTTGCTAGAACTATTAGAAAAGAGGAACTCTCTTTCCAAGAGTTGCTAAGGCTACTAGTGGAGATCTTTGTCACTTTATAGGGAGAACCTATTTGAAAGTAAAATCAATTTTTTAAAAGAGCTGGGACATGGAAAGAGACAGATGCCTCCTGATATTGTGTGAACACCTGGATCCAGCCAGGCTTGAAACTGGTGGACTTCTAGACTTCATAATACAAGCTAAACCAATATATTCCTTTTTCAGTTTTAATCAATTTGAGTTTCCGTAACCTCCAACTCAAAAAGCCCTGACAATACAAACTGTGTATCCCCAGCCAAGAAGTTTATCATATAGACAATGAGAAACAAAGATTTTGAAGTAGGATAATGAAAACATCAGATTGATTTTCTGGAAGATAACTGCAATGAAAATATGAATGGACTGAACTTCAACCTGTTTATTTCACAGATGAATAAATGAGGCTCAGAAGGGATAAGTGGCACACCCACAATAACAGAGTAGACTTCAAAACATACTTAAGAAAAAAGAAATATGGTGTTTACTAAGCACCTTCTTTGTATAAAGGACAGTGCCAAATGTGGCAGAGGAGATAAACAAGGAATTCACAGTCTAATCACAGGGTAAACACCTCAAATGCAAGGTAGGGCCAAGTCCAGTCAGTGACATAAAAGACGTACTACTCGGCTGGACTCAGTGGCTCACGCCTGTGATCCCAACACTTTGGGAGGCCAAGGCAGGTGGATCACGAGGTCAGGAGATGGAGACCATCCTGGCTAACACAGTGAAACCCCGTCTCTACTAAAAATACAAAAAATTAGCCGGGCGTTGTGGCATGTGCCTGTAGTCCCAGCTACTCAGGAGGCTGAGGCAGGAATATCTCTTGAACCTGGGAGGCAGAGGTTGCAGCAAGCCGAGATTGCGCCACTGCACTACAGCCTGGGCAACAGAGTAAGACTCTGCCTCAGGAAAAAAAAAAAAAAAAAAAGGACGTACTACTCGGTTCGAGCAGAAAGAGATTGCATTCAGCTAGGTATGGTGGCTCAGGCCTGTAATCCCAGCACTTTGGGAGGCTGAGGTGGGCAGATCACTTGAGGTCAGGAGTTCGAGCCCAGCCTGGCCAACATGGTGAAACCCCGTCTCTACTAAAATAAAGAAGTTAACTGGGTGTAGTGGTATGTGCCTATAATCCCAGCTACTTGGGAGTCTGAGGAAGAAGAATCACTTGAACCCAGGAGGCAGAGGTTGCAGTGAGCCAAGTTTGTACCACTGCACTCTAGCCTAGGCAACAGAGCGAGACTTCATCTCAAAAATAAAATAAATAAAAAAGAAAAAGATTGTATCCAACTGAAGATCAAGAAGGGCTCCAGAAAGGAGGAATCTGAGAAGAGCCTTCCAAAATTAGGACGGTTTCAACAGTGGAGATAAGAGGGAAGAGCAGTCTACAGGATAAACAAAGTCACAGAAGTAGTGAAAGAAACAGAAACAATAATTCCATATTTCAGTTTTGGCTCCAGCACAGAGTATGACTAGAGGAAAAGTAGAGATTAGGACAATTATGTGTGAGAGAAGACCTTACATATTAAGGATAATCTGCATTTAATAGGCAGTGAATTTCCTTGAAAGACTTCTGTGCAAAACCCATGAGGTGGTCAGAGCTACACTTTGGGCAGATTAACCTGGCAACACTATGTCAGCAATGAAAGCAGCAGAGGATACTGTTTCCTCAAGGATCATTCTTTTCAACCTTTATTTAACCTACTGCTGACCATCTGCTCCTCCTTGAAGCCTTCTTGTGCTTCTACCATATAACATCATCCTCGCCTGGCCCCCAAGTTCTATCTATCCGCTTCCCCTCTTCTCTCTTTTTTTTTTTTTTGAAATGGAGTTTCGCTGTTGTTGCCCAGGCTGGAGTGCAATGGCGCCATCTCGGCTCACCACAACCTCTGCCTTCCGGGTTCAAGTGATTCTCCTGCCTCAGCCTCTCGAGTAGCTGGAATTACAGGCATGCGCTACCATGCCTGGCTAATTTTGTATTTTTAGTAGAGACAGGGTTTCTCCATGTTGGTCAGACAGGTCTCGAGATCCCGACCTCAGGTGATCCACCCGCCTCAGCCTCCCAGAGTGCTGGGATTACAGGCGTGAGCCATTGCGCCTAGCCTCCCTCTTCTCTTTTTATCACTTCTCTTTCTGCCAGGGTCTCATCCTTGTAGTTCCATTTTTTACTCTATACAGATGCTCCCAAATCTCTCTCATGCTACCAGCTCTCTTTCCTTAGCTCCAGATGTACACTTCACTTGATATTCTCCTGGCAATCTTAACTCAAATGCTTAAAACAGAAACTGCCATCACCTTCTACAAACATTCTCTTTTTCCTGTTTAATGCATTATTCTATATTCTACTCTCTCAGACTCCAGGCCTTACTCATCTCTGATTCTTCACCCCCTCCCTTCTCCTTCACATCCAGACAGTCACCATGTGCTTATAGTTTCTGCTGCTTGAGGGTGATGCCCTCATTCTACACCCCTTGCCACTTCCTTCATCCAGGCTATCATTTATGCCAAGACTAATAGCACAGACTTCTAGAAGGCTTCTCTCACACTCTTAAGTCATCCCCATATCTGCTGGGGGAGGAAGCACTCAAAAAACCTGGCTGCGATTTTCTCTGGTATTCCAAAGCACCTCGCACAAGGAGAACAGTCCCAACTCCCAAGGGTGGCATCCAAAGTGCTCCTACAATTTGGCTCCCACTTGCCTTTCCAAACTGATCCCATGCTACTCCTGATTTTCTCATCATTTCCTGCACAGAGTCCATTTTTTGCTGTACCTTTGTTCACAATCACCACCACCCTTTCCCCATTTCCACAAGATTAAAGCAATCTAGGTCCATGCCAAATGCCATCATTTCCTTGAAGCCTTCCCTGATTCTTTTATTGAATACATTGTTTGTATCTGTTATAGCACATATAAAATTCTACTTTATATATTTGCACAAATGTCTATAACTTCATAGACTGTAAGCTACTTGAAGGTAGTAAAGTATAGTAGGCAATGGCTGGGCTTTAGAGTCAGGCTGGATTGAAATCCTGTCTTACTATATGTGATCTATGGGCAAGTTACTAAACTTCTTTAAGCCTCAGTTTCCTCATCTGTAAAATGGGGATAATAATAGCATTTACACATATATTAGTATCATGAGGATTAAATGAGGTAAATAATGTATGTTAAGTGCTAAGTGGCATATCATGTATTAAATGGTAACTACTATTTTTACCACCATCATTGTTGTTAAGAGGAAAATAGCTTTTTCAGCTCTGTATCTTCTACATGGTCTCAATTACAGAAATCTCAGTAACAGTTTATTGAATGACCAATTTTGGACCACAAAATTCCATTCATTAAACATCCCTGAGATTTCCCTAAACTGAAACAGTCTCTTTTTTTCTCTGTTTACCTAATATCCTCCCCTCCGCCCGCTACCAAACTTACCTGGTGCAAAATGGTATATCGCTCACGAAACAGCTCTGCTTTATCTCTTGCTGTTCCAAATAAATTTGGTGCAGGGTGGTTGGTCATTAACAGCCTAGAAAAAAAGAATGCCTATTTTTGACTATCATAATACACAAAGGTGAGCCAAAAGTGAAGCAAGAGACTATATACCTTCTGGAAAAAAAAGTACATTTGAAATTAATTTAAAATCAGTGGATGGCATACTTACGGAAGAAATTTTTTTCTTTCTGAATTGTACACAAAGCGTGGAATATCAAATGCTCCTATGATATTGAAAACGTGCTCTCTGAAAAACATCCCACAAAACACAGACCTGATTTACTAAAACGTAAGTACTCTAGGTGAACATGATAACTTGCATTATAAGTCTTTGTAATAACACACTTTTCACATTTTCTCAGGCCAGGCACACAATTTCTTTCTCTTTTTCTTTCTTTCTTTTTTTTTTTAAAGACAGAGTTTCACTATTGTTACCCAGGCTAGAGTGCAATGGCGTGATATCGGCTCACTGCAACCTCTGCCTCCCGGGTTCAAGTGATTCTCCTGCCTCAGTCTCCCAAGTAGCTGGGATCACAGGCATGCAGTAGCTGGGATCACAGGCATGCACCACCATGTCCAGCTAATTTTGTATTTTTAGTAGAGACGGGGTTTCTCCATGTTGGTCAGGCTGGTCTCGAACTCCTGACCTCAGGAGATCCACTCACCTCGGCCTCCCAAAGTGCTGGGATTACAGATGTGAGCCACCATGCCTGGCCCACAATTTCTTATAGTGTCAAAAATACTATGGGGGTAAAATGTTTAGCTTGTGCATTTTCATCTCAAGGGACAAGAAAGCATTGCCAAAACTCACAAGAAAAAAAAATTAATCAAGTTAACTTCTAGTTAAGAATTTCATCTGTTGAAAAAGAACAATTACATAAACAATAGTCACATCTTAAAGAAATGTCTACTTTTACGAGCTACAGTGTTTTTTGTTTTTTGTTTTTTTTTTTGAGACGGAGTTTCATTCTTGTTGCCCAGGCTGGAGTACAATGGCTCGATCTTGGCTCATCACAACCTCCGCCTCCAGGGTTCAAGAGATTCTGCTGCCTCAGCCTCCCGAGTAGGTGGGATTACAGGCATGCACCACCACGCCCGGCTAATTTTGTATTTCTAACAAAGGCGGGGTTTCTTCATGTTGGTCAGGCTGGTCACTAACTCCCAACCTCAGGTGATCGGCCTGCCTCAGCCTCCCAAAGTGCTGGATTATAGGCATGAGCCACCGTGCCCGGCCATGAGCTACAGTATTATTAAAGGATATGATTAAGTTCCAACAATTTTTATTTTTTTGTTTTTGTTTTTGTTTTGTTTTTTGAGACAGTCTCACTCTGATGCCCAGGCTGGGGTGTGATCTTGGCTCACTGCAACCTCTTCGTCCTGGCCTCAAGCAATTCTCCCGCCTCTCAAGTAGCTGGGATTACAGGCATGTGCCACCACACCCAGCTAATTTTTGTATTTTTAGTAGAGAAAGAGTTTTGCCATAGTGGCCAGGCTGGTCTCAAACTCCTAACCTCAAGTGATCCGCCTGCCTCAGCCTCCCAAAGTGCTGGAATTACAGTCACGAGCCACCATGCCCAACCCCAACAATTTTAAAAATCTAAAATGTTTTTTTGTTTGTTGTTTGCTTGTTTGTCTGAGATGGAGTCTACTTCTGTCACCCAGGCTGGAGTGCAGTGGTACAATCTCGGCTCACTGCAACCTCTGCCTCCCGGGTTCAAGCGATTCTCCTGCCTCAGCCTCCCAAGTAGCTGGGATTACAGGTGCCCTCCACCACGCCCAGCTAATTTTTTGTATTTTTAGTAGAGATGAGATTTCACTGTGTTGGCCAGGCTGGTCTTAAACTCCTGACCTCATGATCTGCTTGCTTTGGCCTCCCAAAGTGCTAGGATTACAGGCGTGAGCCACCGCATCCTGCCAAATCTAAAATGTTATGTAAAAGTGTCCCAGGAAAAGTTATACAATGGAAAAAGAACCCCCCCTCCCAATTCTGGCCATATCTTTCAGACTTATACTATATGTATATAGTGTTAGAGATGGAAAACCAAAAAAAAATATTTAATTTCAGACACTTTTAATAATACAACCATGTTTAAAAGAAGTTAAAAATTTCTACAGCACTATTGTATAAATATCCCAACCTAAAAATCTTTCCTAAAATTATGTTTATCTCCCAAATTGAAAATGATCAAAAAAGGTTAATGCTACCCTAGAGGTAACAGGTATGGAGTAGCTGAGAATCAGTGAACTTGAGGAAACTCTAGACTCCAGACACTGCTCCACTATTTTCTGGTGGATCGGTCTGAGTAAGTTATTGAACTTCTCATGCCTTCTCTTCATCTATGAGAACAAGAGCCTCTATTGTGGTATGATATAATGATTCTGACAACTGAAGGTACAAAAATCCTTTACCGTTCAGTCCCCACTGGACCTCCATGTGGGTTGGCTGTAACATATAAACAGCCTGACAGAAATAGCCGAGCCAGGTCAGTGAGGAGTGCGGGCTGGCTGACCCTGGCACTGCACACTGAGGCCAGGGATAGGCCTGAGGTTCGCACCTCCTCTGAAACTGTGCCCTGCCTTTGAGGCCTGGCAGGTGTGGGAGCAGGGGCTGCCCAAAGGTGGGCTGGGGTTGGAGGAAGCAGCCTGGTAGTTGCTATGTGTCCTGAGGCTTTAAGGCACCTGACCCCATCCTTGTTAGAACTGGCGTCACTAGGACCTGTTTACTCTTGATGAGAATCATGATCCCTGGGCACGTAGTGCATTTTCTGGAAGAGCCCACTCACCCTGGACCAGCCCTTTGGCAGCCTCAGACAGTCCTTGAGGAGGATGACTGAGACATCATGGGCCACACACTGTGTGCCTGTTCTTAGGGAAATGTCATCATTGACAATAGCTATTTCTTCATCTAGAACCTGGGGGAGGGGGGGTTCAGCTCTGTGGATCTAGTGGAGAGGTTACAGGATGGAGACTTCTACGCCCTGAAGTGAATCCTGCGTCCCAAGCAGCAGGACCAGGAGGAGGCCCAGCCAAGAAGCGAACATGCATCGCCTCTTCAATCCTTTACCTCACGGCTTACTGTCTGAGGGAGCAGGGTGCTGAGCATGAGGCCTGGCTGCTGCTTCCGTTCTTTAAGAGAGGTATACTGTGGAATGGAGAGAAAGGCCGAAGGACGATGGCAACTTCCTCACTTATGATCAAATCTTTCAGCTGCTGCTGGGTATCTACAGCAGCCATGAGGCCATTCATGCCAAGGGTTAGGCCCACAGGGACCTGAAGCCCACCAGTATCTTGCTTGGAGATGAGGGGCAGCCAGTTTTAATGGACTTGGATGCCATGAATCAAGCATGCCTCGAATGAAGGTCTCCCACCAGGCCCTGACCCTGCAGGGCTAGGCGACCCAGTGCACCATCTCCTACTGAGCCCTAGAGCTCTTGCCTGAGCAGTCACTGTGTCATTGATGAATAGACTGGTGTCTGGTCTCTGGGTTGTGTGATACATGCCACAATGTTTGAGGAAGGCCCTTATGAAATGGTGTTCAGGAAACGTGACAGTGTGGCCCTTGCTGTGCAGAACCAACACAGCATCCCACAAAGCCCCATGCATTCTTCAGGAGTGTGGCAGCTCCCGGCCTCAGTGATCACTGTGGACCTGCTGCAGCAGCCTCACAATGCTTGCCTCCTCAATCAGCTGGAGGTACTGCAGCCCCCAGCTCCTGGCCAGCACACTACCCAAATCTGAACAAAGCAGTGGCCATGTTGAGGAGGTAGCCCCTTGTGCCTTGGAAAGAGGCTCCCATCCCTCACTGGACTCTCTACCCATTCTTTCTTTTTTTTTCTTTTTCTTTTTCGTCTGTCATCCAGGCTGGAGCAGAGAGGCACGATCTTGGCTCACTGCAATCTCCGCCTCCCGGGTTCAAGTGATTCTCCTGCCTCAGCTTCCCAAATAGCTGAGACTACAGGCATACACCACCATGCCCAGCTAATTTTTGTATTTTTTAGTAGAGATGCGGTTTCACTGTATGTTGGCCAGGCTGGTCTTGAACTCCTGACCTCAGGTGATCTGCCCACCTCAGCCTCCCAAAGTGCTGGGATTACAAGCATGAGCCACTGCGCCCAGCCTGATTTTCTGCTTTCTTACCCCCAAGAGCAACACCTGGACAAGGGGCTTTACTGAGTGGGGGTGAGACAGGGGTTGGGAAAAGGAAAACTGATGGGATATGGTACATGGCTCTGTGCAGGACTGTTGAGCTCATATTATTATGTTCTGCCTCCAAATCTGGGAGCAGGAGAATGTATAAACAGAAGAATAAAGTGAATGCAGATTGATGTGGGGGAAAGTAAGTAAATAAATAAATAACAGGTAACTTTAGGGTAAACAATGAGTAATGTCTATTTTAGGATAATAATCCTTAAACTTTAATACAATCGTTTTGAATTTCTATTGATTGCTTTAGGAACATTCATTATACTCTAGTATTTATTTTATTTTATTTTTTGAGACAGGGTCTCACTCTGTCACCCAGACTGGACTGTAGTGGCATGATCTCAGCTCACTGCAACCTCCACCTCCCAGGCTCAAGTGATTCTCCTATCTCAGCCTCCCAAGTACCTGGGATTACAGGTGCATCCCACTACCGCCCGGCTAATTTTTGTATTTTTAGTAGAGATGGGGTTTCACCATGTTGGCCAGGCTGGTCTTGAACTCCTGACCTCAAGTGATCCAACCACCTTGGCCTCCCAAAGTGCTGGGATTATAGGTGTGAGCCACTGTGCCTGGTCACACTAGTATTTTAAATGAGTTTGCAAAGGTAAAATTAAAAATCCTCAATTTCTGTATTTATTTATTTATTTATTTAGCAGTTATAAGTTCTGACACGGAGAAGATTACAACTTCTGACTAAAATAAAGATAATGACTCCTTTCAATCACCTCCATTACCCCAAATAGGAAAGAAGTGGCAATGTTAAAACTGTCTCTCAGCCCATTTTCCCCAGTGTTTTCCATGGCAATTCATAATAAAATGCCATGAATTTGGATAGAAGTATCATATCAAGAGGGATATTCACAGAAATAAAACCCAGAAGAATTACTGCCATATAAATTCTTAAACCTAAAAACATGAGATAGTAGAGTCACAAAACTGAGGTCCTACTCTCATTTGCCATTCACCATGTGACCAAGTAAAGTTGCTGAACTTCTCTGGGCATGGTACTTTCCTAAGAGCAAAGTAAATTATACTTCTGAATATTCATTTCAATTCAACTCATTTGTAGCATACAGAATAAAAAGTCAGATCCACTGGCTGGGTAGGCAGCAAAAGTTAGTAATGAATGGTACAGCAACATTGTAACTTCAAATCCTAGAAGAAACCAGTAAAGATGAATCATTTAATAATGAGGTTTGCAAAGAAAGCCATTATTTAAAAAGACATACAGAAATAACAACAGCAACCACTGTGGAAATGTTGATCACTAATAATTTTCCAAGACAATAATTAAAACTAAGTGCTCAATAACACCTCCAATGAGGAAAAAAGTTAACTGTACCCACATACATAGTTTCATCAACAGACTGACTGCATTCCTGGACTGCTGCTTCCACCACAGATCGTTCAATCATGCTTGATGACACTGAAAAGAGAATTGCAGAGTCAAATTTTAAAAACAAAAAAAAAATTAGTTCTTTCCACAGACAGCTCTTTTCCCAAAAATAATTTGCAAATATTAATACTGGGATTCTCATTATACAGTTTTTGGAGGAAAAAAGTGTTAGGTCAGAACAATAACAAAAGCCTTATCTCAAATACCTTAATTTTTCACTCCAGACTCCCAGTCTGGAGTGCGGTAGCATAATCTCAGCTCACTGCAAAGTTTTCCACACTCAAAGTTACAATACCTTAATATATAACCAAATGCCTTAATTTCCTAAACCCTGTTTAGTTATAAGAACATTTCTGAGCCAGGGTCGGTGGCTCATACCTATAATCCTAACACTTTGGGAGGCTGAGGCAGGAGGATGGCTTGAGCCCAGGAGTTTGAGACCAGCCCAGGCAATGTGGTGAAACCCCATCTCTACAAAAAATACAAAACTTAGCTGGGTGGGTTGGTACATGCCTATAGTCCCAGATACTCAGGAGGCCAAGGTGGGAGGATCACCTGAGCCCAGGGAGGTGGAGGCTGCAGTGAGCTGTGATCATGCCACTGGCATGATCTCAAAAAAAAAAAAAAAAAAATTCCCTAAGCTCTCACTTTTAATAAGGTTACATTAGTATAACTTTATCGTGGTAACTGCTCAGTTTCAATGAGCATGATAGTAACAATAATAACAATAGCAGCTACCACTTATTAAGCACTGAGTAAATGTGGAGCACCATGCTCAGTACTTTATTTACAAGCATTATTCCATTAGGTAGACGTCCTGTAAGACTGATGTTAAAATGCCCATATCTTATAGATAGGGAAAATACAAGTTTAAGAGGTTGAAAATTTTGCCCAAAAACTAGAAGAGAGAGAGAGCAACAAAAACCCAGGTCTGATTCCAGAGTGGGCTCTTTTAATCACTTTGATATGCTGTCAAGCAAAATACCATGTGCCATCTTAAATCAATGTACACAGAGACAAGTATCATTTTCTTTTTCTTTTTTTTTTTTTGAGACGGAGTCTTACTCTGTCACCCAGGCAGGAGTGCAGTGGCGCGATCTTGGCTCATTGCAAGCTCCACCTCCCGGGTTCACGCCATTCTCCTGCCTCAGCCTCCCAAGTAGCTGGGACTACAGGCGCCCGCCACCACGCCCGGCTAATTTTTTGTATTTTTAGTAGAGAAATACTAACACGTGTTAGCCAGGATGGTCTCGATCTCCTGACCTCGTGATCTGCCCGCCTCGGCCTCCCAAAGTGCTGGGATTACAGGCGTGAGACAAGTATCATTTTCTAAATTTTCAAATGTAAAGGAATTTTCAAGCAAAGGTATATGTAAAATTCTGCCTTTAGGAATGAAAATGAGATATAATAACCATTTATCCTATATCACGGAGTATGTTTCTTCCTATATAATTGAAGAGACTAGCATCTATATAACATTAAGAGTGAACTCAGCACTTCTCAGCCTTTTGGCTACCAAGATCAAGTGGAGAGTGAGCCATACCCGCTTCTATCCTTAGGGTGCTATAAATATCAGACTTTTTTTCCGAGGGCAAGAGCATTTCTTCTTTCCATGCCCATGCTTGTGGTATTAAGTATTTAACAAAAAGGTCCCTGAATCCCTATGGCAGTGTGGCAGTGGCAGGAGGAAACATGCTGATACAGTTTTACTGACAGGTTGGATAGAGAGGTCTCTCAGAAAACTCCCCCAGGTATACGGCTGAAATGGACTGCAAATTATAAAACAGTGGAACAGAGGTTTAGTTCATGTATTGGTGGTACCATTCTAGCTTCTTTGGGCATGTTTCAACAGATGTGAATTTCCAAAAAAGGATACGAAGGAGTGGAGGGGCCGGGCGTGGTGGCTCACGCCTGTAATCCCAGCACTCTGGGGGGCCAAGGTGGGTGGATTACCTGAGGTCAGGAGTTCAAGACCAGCCTGACCAATATGGTGAAACCTTGTCTCTACTAAAAATATAAAAATTAGACGGGTGTGGTGGCGTGCACCTGTAGTCCCAGCTATTTAGGAGGCTGGGCCAGGAAAATCACTTGAACCCAGGAGGCAGAGGTTGTAGTAAACCGAGATCGTGCCACTGCACTCCAGCCTAGGTGACAGAGTGAAACTGTCCCCCTCTTACTAAAATAAAAAAAAAAAAAGGAGAAGAAGGAAGCACTGTGTAGAAAGGAAATGCCTTGAAGGAATTCCCAAACCTCTACCTTCCTGGGTCACCTTATGTTTCATAACTTTGGTACACTCAAGAAAAAAACGACCATCTTTTATAGAATGTGCTTTTCTTGAAATCCACTTATTCTTTTTGTTTTTTTAGACGGAATCTCATTCTGTCACCCAGTCTGGAGTGCGGTGGCATAATCTCAGCTCACTGCAACCTCTGCCTCCCAGGTTCCAGCGATTCTCCTGCCTCAGCCTCCCAAGGAGCTGGGATTATAGGCACCTGCCACCATGTCTGGCTAATTTTTGTATTTTCAGTAGAGACAGGGTTTGCCATGTTGGCCAGGCTGATCTTGAAATCCTGACCTCAGGCATTCCCACCAGCCTCAGTCTCCCAAAGTGCTGGGATTACAGGTGTGAGCCACCATGTCTGGCCCCACTTATTCTTATCACAAGCATTATATAATTTTGTACAAATGTCTGTTTTCGCCAGGCGCGGTGGCTCACACCTGTAATCCCAGCACTTTGGGAGGCTGAGGTGGGAGATCACCTGAAGTCAGCAGTTCAAGACCAGCCTGGTCAACATGGTGAAACCTTGTCTCTACTAAAAATACAAAAATTAGCCAGGTGTATTGGTGCACACCTGTAATCCCAGCTACTTGGGAGGCTGAGGCAGGAGAATTGTTTGAACCCAGGAGACAGAGGTTGCAGTGAGCCGAAATTGCACCACTGCACTCCAGCCTGGGTGACAGTGCAAGACTCCTCGGAAAAAAAAAAAAAAAGTCTATTTTCTATAGTTTGCTTTCAGTAAAATGCTTTCCAACTCTGTTCAGTATATTCATTATCAGTGCATTAGTAGAATTGCTTTTTATTGAAAAGTTACTATCTCTGCCCTTTAACTTAGACTTACAAAATTAAGTTAAAATGACTAGCCATTCTATTAAAAAAAAAAAAAAATCCCTGAAGAAATTAAGAAGAGATGGCAGGCCGGGCGCGGTGGCTCAAGCCTGTAATCCCAGCACTTTGGGAGGCTGAGACGGGCGGATCACGAGGTCAGGAGATCAAGACCATCCTGGCTA
>NW_012106475.1:7133414-7142129 GCF_000951045.1 Mandrillus leucophaeus | reverse complement strand
GGAACCCGGGAGGCGGAGCTTGCAGTGAGCCGAGATCGCGCCACTGCACTCCAGCCTGGGCGACAGAGCCAGACTCCGCCTCAAAAAAAAAAAAAAAAAAAAAGAAGAGATGGCAGCTCTGCTTACTTTACTCTTTTTTCCTCCCAAACATTTAGGAGTACCTCACTTAAATATGACATGGTAATAGCCACTAGGAGAGACAAAGTGACTGTAAAGGACCAGATCAAAATCAGAAGCCAAGTGCAGGAAACACGGTGGTGACACCTCCACTGGGGGAGAGGAACTATAAAAGGGCCCTTGGGGAATATCTTGAGGTTCCAACTAAATTAAAGGTTTGGATGTCTTCAACAGTTAAAATAAAAAAGAAGGCCGGGCATGGTGGCTCCCACCTGTAATCCTAGCACTTTGGGAGGCTGAGGCGGGTGGACTACGTGAGCCCAGGAGTTCCAGACCAGGCTGAACAACACAGTGAAATCCCGTCTCTACTAAAATACAAAAAATTAGCCCAACATGGAGGTGTGTGCCTGTAATCCCACCTAATCAGGAGGCTGAGACAGGAGAATTGCTTGAACCTGGGAGGTAGGGGTTGCAGTGAGTCGAGATAGCGCCGTTGCACTCCAGCCTGGGCAACAGAGCGAGATTCCGTCCCAAAAAAGAAAGAAAAAAAAATTAAAATAAACTAAAGGTATTACCCCTTGGGAAGAAATGCTACCATGCATACATCTTATAACACTGGGACATCTTAATACTGAAGCCTCAACTTCACTTTAAATCTATACATCTAACTGAAGATGCAGAACTATATTAACAATTTAGGAGTTATCAGAAAATATTACTTACAGGGTTGCTTTTCAACTGCATCAATTATCTTTTCCAGTTTATCGTCAAGCTCTAATTCACTGATAGACTGCAGAGCTTCTGTGAGGTACTTAATAGCTTCACTAAGAAAAGGAAAGAAAAAATGAGGCAGGTCATTAGTAATTAAAGGCTAAAAGTTTTCTGCCAAAAAGCGGCAAACACTCATCAACCTGGCACTGAAAGGACGAACACTAACTTCTCTCTTCAAATAGCACTCATCTTTCCTGTGCTTTCTGAACAAAATCATCCTCCTATATCTTGCTAACATAAAGCCTCAAATCACATCGTTCCTCTAAAAAGCCTTCCTAGACCAGCTCTACCTGCTGCAATCTTCCCTTTCTTCTGAAATTGTTAAAAATCATATTTACATATACCTTAGATCTGATATATCACATTAGCCTTGTACTACTTACTACCCTACATTTAAGGCAAGAGTCCATCTGTTTCAATGTCAAGCACCATATCCTGAACATAACAGACACTCATATATTTAATTTGATAATGCACTTGTTCAAAGTAAATTCCAGTAATCACTGTTTTCAATTATAAAATAAGACAAAAAAATAGGCTTGGCCGTGTGCCGTGGCTCACGCCTGTAATCCCCGCACTTTGGGAGGCCAAGGCGGGCAGATCACGAGGTCAGGAGATGGAGACCATCCTGGCTAACACACGATGAAACCCCATCTCTACTAAAAATACAAAAAAATTAGCCGGGCATGGTGGCAGGCACCTGTAGTCCCAGACACTCGGGAGGCTGAGGCAGGAGAATGCCGTGAATCCGGGAGGCGGAGCTTGCAGTGAGCCGAGATCGTGCCACTGCACTCCAGCCTGGGCGACAGAGCGAGACTCCATCTCAAAAAAAGAAAAAGGCTTAAAAAAACTATGACATCTGAATATAATCATAGAAACAACACTCATTAAAATCACATGAATTTGTGTTATATGAAAAGAGAGGTTGGCACTCCCTTTGACAAAGATGGAAGAGGCCCTCGGGCCTGACAATACGCATATTGTTAAGACACTGCCACCTGCTTCATGGATGAGTCTGACCATCATTAAAAAAAAAAAAAAAAAAAAATCACAGCTGGGCGTGCAGTGGCTCACGCCTGTAATCCCAGCACTTTGGGAGGCCGAGGTGGGCAGATCACAAGGTTAGGATATCGAGACCATCCTGGCTAACATGGTGAAACCCCATCTCTACTAAAAATACAAAAACAAAATTAGCTGGGCGTGGTGGCAGGCGCCTGTAGTCCCAGCTACTCGGAGGCTGAGGCGAGAGAATGGCGTGAACCCGAGAGGCGGAGCTTACAATGAGCAGAGATCGCGGCACTGCACTCCAACCTGGGCGACAGAGAGAGGCTCTGTCTCAAAAAATAAATAAATAAATAAAATAAAATAAAATCACATTAATTCCTGACTTAAATCCCAATAATGATCAGAATGAACAGTATTAACTAGTTACATACCATTACATGCCATTCTGTATTTGCAGCACACAACTTTACACCTCACATCAATATTATTGCTGATTACTGTATTAAACAATTAGCTAATTACATGCCATTCTGTATTTGTAGCACACAACTTAACATTTCACATATTATTGTTATAGTCATCACACTAATTGTTCTATATGTTGGGTTGCTTATTAGTTGTTTTGTGTGTAGGTGTTGCATCTCTCCAATTTATTATAGATAACTGAGAACTGAGTTATTAAAACTTATTATTAAAACTGTAACTTAGAAGTCTGTGCCATCCTTCCACAGGGTTCTAAATACACTTGAAAGTGGTCCATAAATATTTGACCACTGAGTCCCTAAAATCATATACATTTTGGGTACGTCTTGGGACAGTTCTTAGCATAGACCAAAACCTGCAAAGCCATACAGGATCTTGCCCCTGCCAAATCCCATTAAGCTCATACCATGTCCCTGGCCTTCCTGGCACTCTCCTGCTTCGGGGCCTTTACATGGCCATTTTCTCCCACTTTTCTCTCCACCTCGTCAGGTCCTGTTCCTTTTTTTTTTTTTTTTCTTCTTTCTTTTTTGAGATAGAGTCTTGCTCTCTCGCTCAGGCTGAAGTGCAGTGGCGCAATCTCGGCTCACTGCAACCTCCACCTCCCGGGTTCAAGCTATTCTCCTGCCTCAGCCTCCTGAGTAGCTGAGATTACAGGCACGCAACACCAGGTCCGGCTAATTTTTGTATTTTTAGTAGAGATGGGGTTTCACTTTGTTGTCCAGGTTGGTCTCGAATTCCTGACCTCGTGATCCGCCCGCCTCAGCCTCCCAAAGTGCTGGGATTACAGGCATGAACCACCACACCTGGCCAAGTCCTGCTCATTCTTTAACAGTCAGCCCAAACCACTTCTGAAGTGAAGTTTTTCCCTGACTCTACAGCAGTTTATACACGTTATTATACACTCTCATAGCACTTCTTTCCTGAAATCCCTTTCACAATTGAGATTAAATAGCTGTGAAATAGTCATTTAATATCCATGGTAGACAGACTTCTAAGATGGCCCCCAATAATCCATTACTCCTAGTAGTTACACCTATGTAATCCCCTGCCCTTAAGTGTGGGCTGGACCTAGTAACTTGTTTCTAAAAATAGAATATAGCAAAAGGGATAGAAAAACTTACTGTATTGTAATTTTGAAAGTAAAATTTAAAAGTGAAAAGAAAAAATTTAAAAATAACAAGATGTCACTTCCTTGATTAGGTTACTTCAGAGTTACTAGCGGACTCTCTCTCTCTTGATGAAGCCATGTCGGGGGCACACATGGCAAGCGACTGAGGGTAGCCTCCAGCCAACAGCCTGCAAGGCAATCAGGAACTGAATTCTGCCAACAACGGAATGAGCTTGAAGCGAATGCTGCCTGGTCAACATTTGAGATGATCCATCTTGACTGCAACCTTGTGAAAAGACCCTGAAGTTGAGGACCCAACGAAGCCACACCTGAATTCCTAACCCACAGAAAATGTGAGATAATAAATGTGTACTGTTTTAGCCTCTAAGTTGTGGGGTAATTTGTCATGCAGCAATAGAATACACTATCTGCCCCCTACAAAGCTCTTGCTCTCTCTTGCAGCCCCTTGCCCTAGCACAGTGCTTTGCAGCTAACAGATTTAAGTATACTTATGACTGAAATAATTAATGAACAAAAGCTTAATATTAGGTCAAATTCTAAGTGAAAAGAAAGTTAATTCATCAGTTGCTCATGCTTTCAAAATGTCAAGGACCAATTGAACAAAACTCATTATTTTCCCCCAAGGTATATCCATTACTAACCCAAAGTACAGTTAAAAGTCCCATAAAACTCACAAAAACCAACAAAAAATCTACACACACGAGAGCAATAAAAACAGATACAATGAGGTATATCCAGTTCAGCAGGTATTTAAATATGTATAAAATATTGTGTTCTAGGCCAGGCACGGTGGTTCACACCTGTAATTCCAGCATTCTGGGAGGCCACAGCGGGAGGATTACTGGAGCCCAGGAGTTCAAGACCAGGCTAGGCAACATAGCCAGACCCCGTCTCTACAAAAAATACAACAAAAAATTAGCCAGGTATGGTGGCCCACGCCTGTAGTCCCAGCTACTTGAGCCCAGGAGGTTGAGGCTGCAGTAAGTCAAGTTCGCATCACCGCCCTCCAGCTTGGGCGACAGTGAGACCATGTCTCAAAAAAAAAAAAAAAAAAAAACACACACACACACAACTCTAAAACACGTAACAGATTTAATGAGAAAAATCTTGGAAAGGTGAATATGTTCTATAGGTCCTCAGAAACACAGATATGTCCAGGAAACCTGACTTTCACATAAATTGGCAACTGCAGACGTGCGAGCGGGCTGTTTTGGGTCTCTCATCTGATGTCTCAGCAACCTTCCCCGGAGCCTGAGAGCTGACCGGGTCACCAACGCTGATAACCGGCTGCCATAGACAGGTTGCCGCTTCTCGGGCTCAGTTTGACACGTGAAAAGAGCCCGGGCCCGCCTAGAAGAAACATTAAACTCCTTGCACGGGTCGGTGAAACCAAAGAAGGCACGGCAGCCTCAAGATCTTAGAACTTTTTTTTTTTTTAATGGAGTTTCTCTCTGTCGCCAGGATGGAGTGCAGTCGCACGATATCGGCTCAGCGCAACCTCCTCCTCCTGGGTTCAAGCGATTCTCCTGCCTCAGCCTCCTGAGTAACTGGGACTACAAGCGCGCGCCACCACGCCCAGCTAATTTTTGTATTTTTAGTAGAGACGGGGCTTCACCATGTTGGCCAGGATGGTCTCGATCTCCTGACCTCGTGATCCGCCCGCCTCGACCTCCCAAAGTGGTGGGATTACTGGCGTGAACCACCACGCCCGGCCGCTTCTTAGAACTCTGTCATTTAAGATCAAGCCCCCTCTCCGCGCGCGGGGAGCCGCCGCGGTGCGTCCCGCTGCCGCACGAGGCAGCCGGGCCCCAGCTCTTCCCTCTCGCCCCTCAAGCTGCCCAAGCCCACTCACCCCCGGAGTAGCAAGCCCCGCAACTTAAAGGCAGAGAGCGCCCGGCTCCGCAACCGCTCCGGCGCCATATTCGCGATTTGGCGCCACCGCCGCAGCTCCGCCCCTTCCCGGGCGAGCCCCGGCCCAGCTCCGCCCCCGGACCTGTCCCGGGTCGCGCTCGACCCTGTTACGATCCCTGCTTGGTCCCGGCTGCCTGCGCCGCAGCCACTCGCACCTAGCAGTTTGCAACCCCGGACCGAGTAGGCTGAAAGTGGAGATCACCTCGCGCTCCTTTGCTGCCGGGAAATTGAGGGCCAGAGCGTCTTCCCTGGTGTCGGGCTGCGTTGAGCCAGCCACAGCGCTCTCACCGCTGCCCTAGACATTCCACGACTGCGGCCGAGCTTCCCGGACCCAGGATCCCCCTTCTTTGAAGGCTGTGAGAGCTGTTGGGTTCCCTACTTCGCACAAGCTCTGGAAATACTGTGCCTCGACATTTACTGGAAGCTGTTATAAATCTTCATCGCTCCCACCTACCCCGTTTTTATTTAACTTGAGGGCTTCGTATGCGCCATGCACCGTCATAAGCACTTTAAATGTATGAATTGATGTGTTGCTCATGACAGCCCAATGAGCTGTGTGCTGTCTTTTCCACAACAGCCTCATTTTACAGATGAGAAAACTGAGACACAAAAATGGTAAAGGACTTGCTCAAGATGAAACGACGAGTTAAGTGGTGGAGTCAGGATTTGAACTCAGGTATTCTGATTCCAAGTGGACTGTCAATCCGCCACACTTTAAAACGCTTGCTCCAATGAGTTGACTAAACCATGGAGTACTTATAAGTAAACACGCGGCCTATAAAACATGAGGATGAGGCCGGGCGCGGTGGCTCACGCCTGTAATCCCAGCACTTTGGGAGGCCGAGATGGGCGGATCACGAGGTCAGGAGATCGAGACCATCCTGGCTAACACGGTGAAACCCCGTCTCTACTAAAAAATACAAAAAACTAGCCGGGCGAGGTGGCAGGCGCCTATAGTCCCAGCTACTCGGGAGGCTGAGGCAGGAGAATGGCGTGAACCTGGGAGGCAGAGCTTGCAGTGAGCTGAGAAACGGCCACTGCACTCCAGCCTGGGCGACAGACCGAGACTTCGTCTCAAAAAATAAAAATAAAAATAAAAAAATAAAAATAAAACATGAGGATGATTTCGCAGTACCAATATAAAGTGACCTCCAACGTATACGGGTTTTTTTTCTTTTTTAAAAAAGCGCAGTTTAATGAAGGAAGGGAAACAAAAATATATGTATTAGTTTTTGCATTTTAAAAAACCTCTGGGCCCCGGGCGCAGTGGCTCACATCTGTAATCCCAGAACTTTGGGAGGCCGACGCTGGCAGATCACTTGAGGCCAAGAGTTTGAGAACAGCCGGGACAACATGGTGAAAGCCCGTCTCTACCAAAAAAAGAAAATACAAAAAAATACAAAAATTAGCCAGATGTGGTGGCGCGTGCTTGCAATCCCAGCTCCTGAGAGGCTGAGGCAGGAGAATCTCTTGAGCCTCGGGGGCGGAGGGTGCAGTGAGCCGAGATCATGCCACCACTCCAGCCTGGACAACAAAGCAAGACTCTATCTCAAAAACAAAAAAAGCCGGGCGCAGTGGTTCACGCCTGTAATCCCAGCACTTTGGGAGGCCGAGGTTGGCGGATCATCTGAGGTTGGGAGTTCGAGACCAGCCTGACCAACATGGAGAAACCCGATCTCTACAAAACTACAAAAAAATTAGCCGGGTATGGTGGTGCATGCCTGTAATCCCAGCTACTCGGGAAGCTGAGGCAGGAGAATCGTTTGAACCCGGGAAGCGGAGGTTGCCCTGAGCCAAGATGGCGCCATTGCACTCCAGCCTAGGCAACAAGAGCCAGACTGTCTCAAAACAACAACAACAACAAAACAACTCTGGAAGGTTAAACCAGAGACCACAAAAATGATTAACTATAAATGGGTGAGGCGATAGGGATGAAAGTGAAAACTTTCTTTACAGTGAGACTTTTAATGCATGTGTATGTCTTACGTATTCAAAAAATAGAAAATAAAAAGGTGAGCTTAAAATTGAATGCATACTAAAACCAATACACCTAATTGCATATTAAATTGGTAACATAACATCACAAGTGATTTTTGAACACAGTTCTCTTTATTTAGTGAAATATTTTTCAAAGACAAAAAGTACAAAGAAATTTTTAATTTTTATGTAAGAAAGGATAGGAGATAGGAATAGAAAGACATACAGTTAATTCTCATTACTGTACCTGTGATAGTTAGATTTTATAAGTAGCCACCAACAAATAATTAGTGAATACTAAACCATTGCTACCAGGGGAAGTACAGAATTAAGTTCCTGTGAGCGTCTGGTGACAATGTTTTCATCAACTGACCAATATATAACCTTGTTTTATGTGTGTTTTTATTTAAAAACATCTTTATATTGTGATTCATTAGCACTGAACTCAGGGCCAACAGCCCTATAACTCATAGCTGAAGGAAGCTTATTTATTACATGCATTTTCTCCATAAGGCACATTACAACCTTCTTGTACCTTCAAATACTAGACAAAACTTTAGCACTGTGCTTGGAGGCAACTTTAAACAGCAAAATCACCAACAAAAATAGCAAAAATGCTGAAAATACAGCACTAAATGTACCAGAAAAGGGACATTTACTTATAGTATGAGAGATGACACGAGAAGGCAGTGTCACTCTGTTTAACCTCATCTGGGAATGTACGTGATAGGCAACTCAAATGTTCTGCTTCTCTATGCATGTCCTCAAAAGACCATGAAAGCGTCCAACATTGATTTGGGCATTACAAATAAATGTTAGTGAATAGGTGAATTTGCGAATAAGGAATGCACAAATAATGGGGATTATCTGCTTACCCCCTAGAAGGATGAACAAGGAATAAATGGTTACCTATGGGCAGGAAAGGAGGGGGAATAGGGACATAAAATGATAAAGCTATTAAGTAAAGTGTTTTAGGAAATGGATATTTGCACAGTCCCAAAATATCATCCTCCAGATAACTGATAATTATACAGGGGAAAATGCACTTTTACAATGGAACATTCAGAGGTTACCACCTTAATCAAGTATCAAACTTAGCAGGAGAATTGCTTGAACCCAGGAGGCAGAGGTTTCAGTGAGCTAAGTTCATGCCACTGCATTCCAGCCTGGGCCACACAGTGAGACTCTGTTTCAAAAACAAAAAACAACAACAAAAACCGGCCATGGGCAGTGGCTCACACCTATAATCCCAGCACTTTGGGAGGCTGAGGTAGGCAGATACCTGAGGTCAGGAGTTCGAGACAAGCCTGGCCAACATGGTG
>NW_012106475.1:7127591-7129164 GCF_000951045.1 Mandrillus leucophaeus | reverse complement strand
CACCCCCAGCAGTTCAGTAACCCGGGTTTGCCCAATGCAAAGGCAGTTACAGCGCGATTAAGTATTATCCTTACATACTGGCGCAGACTTAGAAGGACCCAAGGACGCCGCGCGGTATCATTTTGTATATATTTCCTTATTCCCACGGCGCGATTCGAAATAAAATATTGAAATCACTGAAGCATTTAAATATTTTTTTCTTTCTTTTTTTTTTTTGTTTTTGAGATGGAGTTTCGCTCTTGTTGCCCAGGGCTGGAGTGCAATGGCACGATCTCAGCTCACCGTAACCTCCGCCACCCCAGGTTCAAGCGATTCTCCTGCCTCAGCCTCTCTAGTAGCTGGGATTACCGGCATGTGCCATCATGCCCGGCTAGTTTTGTATTTTTAGTTGAGACAGGGTTTCCCATGTTGGTCAGGCTGGTCTCGAGCGACCTCAGGTGATCCGCCCTCCTTGGCTTCCCAGAGTACTGGGATTACAAGCGTGAGCCACCGTGCCTGGCCTATATATTTAAATATTTCTAAGCTATTTTTAGTGATGTTTCTTTACTAATGGCTATGAATATTTTTCTAGTCTCAGAATAGACCCATGTTAGCAATAATATGCTAAGGAATATTATGCTTTAAAATTCTTGTTACAATGGAGGTTTGAACGTATGTGTGTGTTGTGTGTCCATAATCACAGAATTACAGAAGCAAGAATGGTAAAGCTGGAAAACAGGAATACTATATGCCAACCCTCTTAGTTTACAGATTTTTTTTTCTTAAGCCATCTTAAACATCTCAATGTTTGCCACATTGAGCCTTCCTTTCACAAAATATTTCTCTGTAGCATGCAGTGCAGTTTGATTTTGTGTGTGTGTGTGTGTGTGTGTGTGTGTGTTGAGACGGAGTCTCTCCTGCAACCTCCGCCTCCCAGGTTCAAGCGATTCTCCTGCCTCAGCCTCCTAAGTAGCTGGGATTACAGGTGTGCACCACCATGCCTGGCTAATTTTTGTATTTTTTACAGGCGTGAGCCACTGTGCCCAGCCATGAAATGTATTTTCTTAAATAATAAGACTTGAAAGTCAAAATGATTCCTTGATCCATGGGCTACAGAATGGATATTGTGTAGCAGGCATGAAAAGATAAATCTTGTAGATCTCCATCAGAGCTCTTGGGTAACTAGGTGCCTTATCAATGAGCAGTGAGTGATATTTTCTGAGCAGTAGTTCTCAACAGTACACTTAAACTACTCAGTAAGCCGTGCTGTTAAAGAGACATGCTGTCATCCAGGCTTTCTTGTTCCGTTGTTACAGCATAGGCAATGTAGATTTAGCATAATTCTTAAGGGCCCTAGGATTTTCAGAATGATGAACATTGGCTTCAACTTAAAGACAGCTACTACATTAGCCACTAACAAGAGAATTAGCCAGTCCTTTGAAATCGGGCATTGACTTCTCCTCTCTAGCTATGAAAGTCCTAGATGGCATCCTCTTCCAATATAAAGCTGTTTCATCCACATTAAAAATCTATTGTCAGCCGGGCGTGTTGGCTCACGCCTGTAATCCCAGCACTTTGGGAGGCCGAGGCGGGC
>NW_012106475.1:7122901-7125864 GCF_000951045.1 Mandrillus leucophaeus | reverse complement strand
TCAAAAAAAAAAAAAAAAAAAAGACTAAAAGAACTTAACAACCAAATGCAATAGGTAAGCTTTGATTGGGTCCCAGTTTGGAAGAAAAAGCTATAGTTATAATACAATTCAGGAATTCTGAATATCAAATTATATCAAGAAATAACAGCCAAGCGCGGTGGCTCATCCCTGTAATCCCAGCACTTTGGGAGGCCGAGGCGGGCAGATCACGAGGTCAGGAGATCAAGACCATCCTGGCTAACACGGTGAAACACCGTCTGGACTGAAAAAAAATACAAAAAATTAGCCGGGCGTGGTAGCGGGCACCTGTAGTCCCAGCTACTCAGGAGGCTCAGGCAGGAGAATGGCATGAACCTGGGAGGCGGAGCTTGCATGAGCGGAGATGTGACAATGCACTCCAGCCTGGGCAACAGAGCGAGACTCCGTCTCAAAAAACAAACAAACAAACAAAAAAAACAGTTGATTTTCTTACGTGTAGTAATAATATTGTGGTTATGTAAGTAAACATCCCTGTTTTTAGAAAATGTGTGCTGAAGTGCAACATTATACCTCCCACTCTCAAATAATTCAACAAAATGAAAAAGACAGACACACACATACCAACTAGTATGGTAGTATTAATAATAAAACTAGTATAAAACTAGTGTGGTAGTATTAATAATTATTAACCTGGAGTGGAAGATACACAGGTACTCCTTGAACTATTTTTTCAACTTTTTTTGTTTGCTATCTTTTATATTAAGAAATTGGAGAGAAAATAATCAATTCCAGTTGCCCAGCTTCCTCTCACAATCTGACCTCACAATTCCCATTTTCCCATAAATTTTCCCAATCACAATTCTCTTTCTCTCATAAATTTTCAACTTCTTCTTCTATGGCTCCTTCACCTGGCCAGCTCATAAAGTCCCAATACTTAAATGAACAATTATATGCTGATGACTCCAAAATCCCTATCTCTACCCCTTAGCTCTCTTAGACTTCAAATCCAACTCACTGTGCCTCCAAATGAACTCACCATTGCCCCTGCCCTCCCGGACCACCACCAAAACCTGTTGCTCCTCCCATATTGACTAAAGGTGGGTGGGCTCCACCCACCTTCCACCCAGTGACCAAGCTGGTAAACTAGGCATATTCTTGACTCTTCCCTCTCACAAATCAAAGTTCCCTGAACAACTTCCATTCATCTTTCAGTTCTTAGCTTAGACTTTACTTTCCCTCAGGAACCTTCCCTGTCTCCCCTCAATCTCAGTTAAAGGACCTCTGTAGACCCAAGGTGCCCTGGACTTTTGCTATTTTCACACTTACTGCACGGTATGTTGTCTGTTTGCTGGTCTGTAGACTCCACCAGACTCTACAGTCCAGGAGGACAAGTGCTCCATTTCAAAAATACAATACCAATATTACTAGTAACAATAAAGTGATGGAGTGAGAATTATAATTGACACATAGTTTACACTAAGTAAAATGCACATATCTGTATGCAGTTCAATGCATTTTGATAAATGTATACACCTATGTAACCACCACCTCAATCAAGATACAGTAGAACATTTTCATCACTCCAGAACACTTCCTGTACTCCTTTTTATCAATCCCCTCCGCCTCCCTACTCCCAAATAACCACTTTTCTGCTTTCTATTACCATAGGTCACTTTTGTCTACCTTGAATTTTTCTTTTTTCTTTTTTTGAGAAGGAATCTTGCTCTGTCGCCCAGACTGGAGTGCAGTGGCGCGATCTCGGCTCACTGCAACCTCCACGTCCTGGGTTCAAGCGATTCTCCTGCCTTTGCCTCCCGAGTAGCTGGGATTACAGGCATGCGCCACCATGCTAATTTTTGCATTTTTAGTAGAGACGGGATTGCCCAGGTTGGCCAGGCTGGTCTCAAACTCCTGAGCTCAAGTGATCTGCCCACCCCATCCTCTCAAAGGGGGGAGATTACAGGCGTGAGCCACTGCGCCCGGCACACAACTCCTATTGAGGGAAATCCAGTTACATCTTGTAAAGTTAAATAGGATTCCACATCTAGAACTCCACTCCAAAGATAGGCTTCTACAAATACAAAATAACATATGCATAACGTTATTCATCGCAGCATTATTTATGATAGCCAAAAAACCTGGAAATAACCGATATGTCCATCAATAACCTGTTTGAATAAGCTATGACACCTCCAATCAGTGGACTGCTATGAAGCTAAAAAAAGGACTGAGGAGACCGCTGTACCCTGATATGGATCGTCAAGTGAAAAGAGCAAGTTAAGGAACACTGTATATACTTCCTTTTGTGTAAGAAAAGGAGCAGATACTCTGTTTATTTGTGTCGTCAAAAATAAACAATAGAAAGTATTAAGTTGCACCACACTTAAGTGCCCTCTAATGTGATGCAATATGAAGTATTTTCCAAAAAAACATCTGAACTAGAATCTAATAAAGCTATTAGATACAGCTTCCAGCCTAAAAGAAATATGGGGAAAGCTTGCACAAGTTAATGAGAAAGGACATTGAGGAACCAAACCCAGAAGGCTGTAGGAAAATAAGAAAACTAATCCATATAACAAACCAATGGCACAAGAGAGAAGGGAGAGAAGCTATTCTAGAGTAAAAAAGACATAAAGCGTTAACAACGAATTACAATGCTGGACAAACCAACTGTAGAAACGACATTTTGAGATAATCAAGGAATTTGACTGCAGACTGACTACTAAATGAGGCTGTACTGCCAAAACACAATTCCAAGAGAGAAGGAATCTGCGCGTGGGAACCCCAGGCCCCTTCCCCACTGCAAGGAGCCAGACGTCCCTCCGCAGCCGCGCCGCCCCTCGCTCTACTCCCCGAGCGAAAGCCGCGGGACGTCGCAGACGCACTGACTCCGCCTTCCACCAATCTCGACCCTCGCCGCGTTCCGTTCGTGCGTGGAGCAGTCGGGACTGGAGGCTAGGCCGCCGGGCGGGCAGGGGCTGTGG
>NW_012106475.1:7113382-7116771 GCF_000951045.1 Mandrillus leucophaeus | reverse complement strand
CCCAGCTAATTTTTTTGAATTTTAATAGAGACGGGGTTTCACCGTGTTAGCCAGGATGGTCTCGATCTCCTGACCTCGTGATCCACCCGCCTTGGCCTCCCAGAGTGTTGGGATTAAGGAGGGAATAAGGAGGCCCAAGGAGAGGGAGAGAGACGGGGGAGTGGTTGGTCAGCGGAGTAGTCAGAACACACACATTTATCAGTTAAGTTCACCATCTTATACAGGCACAGTTTATGGTGCCCCAAAACAATTGCAGTAGTACATAAAAGATCATTGATCACAGATCATCCTAACAGATATAATAATAATGCAAAAGTTTGAAATACTGTGAGACTTGCCAAAATGTGACATAGACATGAAGTGAGCATCACATGCTGTTGGAAAAATGGTGCCAGTGGACTTGCTTGATGCAGAGTTGCCACACACCTTCAATTTATTTAAAAAATGCAATATCTGTCAAGCACAGTAAAGCAAAGCACAATAAAATGAAGTATGCCTGTACTGTGTATGTTAAATAATTCTGAGATTCAAGTTGGTTTTTGTTGTTGTTTTGTGTGTTTATTTTTAATTTGGTTCAGTACCAGTGGGGGAAAATGAGAACTAACTTTTGAGTGCTTACTACATCTGGCATGTGCTAGGTACTCTCACATCCCTAATCTTATATATTCTTACTGTATTCCTGTAAAGTAGGTCATATCCCTATTTTATAAATAAGGAAAATGAGTCAATTAGAGTAAGTGACTTTAATAGCCATTGGACCTCAAGGGCAGCAGATACCAACCGACATGTATAGGATTTCCAAAGGCAACTTTTTAATGATAAATTAGGTGATTGTGCTTTGTTAGTGTCTGATATTTCCACCATTTATTCTTGATGCAAAGAGTCTAGTATAAAGATGGCTATATGCATGAGAAATGAACTTTGATTGTTTTGAGTTCTGCCACTTGTAGAGGTGTCAGACTTCATCTGCTGTATTCTTGATGTTGTAAAAGTTAAGTAAAAAATTCACTTAAAACAGCAATCTGTAATATATATGTATAGATTTCTTTTGAGCCCATAAATGAAAACTTAAATTTTTCTCCGAGACGGAGTCTTGCTGTGTCACCTAGACTGGAGTGCAGTGGCACAATCTCAGCTCACTGCAACCTCCGCCTCCTAGGTTCAAGATATTCTCCTGCCTCAACCTCCCGAGTAGCTGGGATTATAGGCACATGCCACCACGCCCAACTAATTTTTATATTCTGAGTACAGACGAGGTTTCACTCTCAAACTCTTGACATCGTGATCCGCCCACCTCAGCCTCCCAAAGTGTTGGGATTACAGGCGTGAGCCACCATGCCTGGCCTTTGTTTTTTGTTTTGTTTTGTTTTTTGAGACAGAGTCTCCCTCTGTCGCCCAGGCTGGAGTGCAGTGGCACCATCTCAGCTCACTGCAACCTCTGCCTCCTGGGTTCAAGCGATTCTCCTGCCTCAGCCTCTCAAGAAGCTGAGGTTACAGGCACACGCCACCACGCCCGGCTAATTTTTGTATTTTTAGTAGAGACGGAGTTTTGCCATGTTGGCCAGGCTGGTCTCAAACGTTCCTGACGTTAGGCAATCAGCCCGCCTCGGCCTCCCAAAGTGCTGGGATTACAGGCGTGAGCCACTGTGCCTGGCCTAAATGTCTGAATTTTTTACATCTCATTTTAATCTTGAAAATTGTGTAATTTATAAGATTACAGTTCTTTAGGTGGCAGTTATTGAATTGAAATACTTCTTTTTCTCCTGTTTATTAATCCAGTCAGTAGCGATGCTGTAAGAACCACTCTGA
The DNA here is from genome assembly GCF_000951045.1 of Mandrillus leucophaeus. NCBI lineage: Eukaryota > Metazoa > Chordata > Mammalia > Primates > Cercopithecidae > Mandrillus > Mandrillus leucophaeus. Next base: position 7,114,962 of record NW_012106475.1, on the reverse strand, counting down.
AAAATACAATACAGATGTAGATCCTGAGTCTACCACTTTTTTAAATTCCAGGGATTATCAGCAGTCAAGAAGTGTCTAAGGCATAAGTGGAAGGAAAGGGAGAGTAGGAGGCAAAAAAGAAACCGTATGGGTAGTATAGGCTTTAAAAAAAAAAATCAGAAGACATGGCATATCAGGAGAAAAAGTAGAATTCTTCTAACAATTATCTTATTCCCATCATTCTAAACAGAAAATAGTTAAAAGGCCCTGGAATCTGGTGGTATTCAGTACTCAATAGTTAAGTATAATGATCGATGGTTCCAGATTATATATTCCAGTCACAATTTTCCTCTTCATTGATACAAACAGTGTATTAAAATGGACAGACATATGTTCTAAAGCTCACTGATATCTGTCTAAATTACTAATTGCTCCATTGTCAAACATATTCTGAAGGCCATTATATTAGTATCTGAAAATAGCCCCTCCCAGAGGTAAGAATGATAATATCAAAAAAGTAAATGGTCGATTCTAATTGGTGTCAGAATATGATTTTGCTCTTAGTTCTACATCCTTTCCACATTACAGAAATTCACACAGACTTTGGTGCTACTGCAAGGAACATTAAAAGTTGTGAATAGCTTTTCCAAATTTAGGGGGAAAACTCGATGTCTTGGCATGTTTGCAGATAGTATGGTTTTCCTCTTATGGCCCTAATCATTTGAACCATTTTATTTCTGTAATATAGTTGATATTAATACGTTTTGCTCTGAACCTTTTTTTTTTTTTTTTTTTTTTCTTTGAGATGGAGTCTCGCTCTTGCCCAGGCTGGAGTACAGTGGTATGATCTCGGCTCACTGCAACCTCTGCCTCCCAGGTTCAACTGACTCTCCTGCCTCAGCCGCCCAAGTATCTGGGACTACAGGTGCATGCCCAGGTAATTACTGTATTTTTAGTAGAGACGAGGTTTCACCATGTTGGTCAGGCTCGTCTTGAACTCCTGACCTCAGGTGATCCACCCACCTTGGCCTCCCAAAATGTCTTCACAGACTGGGTGTGGTGACTCAGGCCTGTAATCCCAGCACTTTTGGAGGCCAAGGCAGGAGGATTGCTTGAGTCCAGGAGTTTGAGACCAGCGTGGGCAACATAGCAAGACCCTTGTCTCTGCCAAAAAGAAAATAATTAGTTGGGCATGGTAGTGTGCTTCTATGGTCCTAGCTACTTCAGAAGCTGAGGTGGGAGGACCACTTGAGCCCATGTGTTCAAGGATGCAGTGAACTATGATTGTGCCATCGCACTCCAGCCTGGGTGACAGAGACCCTGTTACTTGAAAGAAATATTTGTATACATATGCTTAACTACATATTTCTGCTATGGATATGGCCTTAAAGGGAAAAAGCATCAATTTAGAAAATGTTTAGGTCAGGAGATCGAGACCATACTGGCTAACAAGGTGAAAGCCCGTCTCTACTAAAAAAAATACAAAAAACTAGCCGGGCGAGGTCGCAGGCGTCTGTAGTCCCAGCTACTTGGGAGGCTGAGGCAGGAGAATGGCGTAAACCCCGGAGGCGGAGCTTGCAGTGAGCTGAGATCCAGCCACT
>NW_012106475.1:7111273-7112692 GCF_000951045.1 Mandrillus leucophaeus | reverse complement strand
CCTAGCACTTTGGGAGGCCAAGGTAGATGGATCACCTGAGGTCGGGAGTTCGAGACCAGCCTGACCAACATGGTGAAACCACGTCTCTACTAAAAATACAAAACTAGTCGGGCGTGGTGGCATATGCCTGTAATCCGAGCTACTCAGGAGGCTGAGACAGGAGAATTGCTTGAACCTGGGAGGCAGAGGTTGCAGTAAGCCAAGATCACGCCACTGCACTCTAGCCTGGGCAATAAGAGAGAAATTCTGTCTCAAAAAAAAACAAAAGGTACAGATAACATCCCCATTGAAAAATGAGCAATGGATAAGTACAGTTTATAAAATAAATACAAATATCATACAAACAAAAGAAACCCAGGTAAATGAGGTTTTTCTTCTCCAGTTTGCAAAGATTAGAAAGAATTTTGATGAAGAGCGTGGAGAAATGAATTACTAGTACACTGGTAATAGGAGTACAAGTTTGTGTAACCTTTTTGAGGAGAAATTTAGCAATGTGTATCAAAAGTATAAGGTGTGTTTTCTCTTTAACCTGATAGTTCCACTTTATATATTCATAAATGATCACATTGGTTATCTGTGTCATATGGAAGACATTTATCATTCTTTTTAAATGACCAGAATATAAATCTCCTTTCTCTATTTGTGGTATTCCCCTAGTGAGTGAATATTGTCAGGGTATTTCTTCTAGTTGTCTCCTACTTATCCTCATAAAATATAAGATATATAACTTGTTCTCTGTTGTATCCTCAATGTCTAGAACTGGTTATAACTCATAGTAGGTACCCAATAAAAATAGCTGAAAGTCAGGTACTAACTTTTCCTGCCTCGCTTGCAGCTAGGTTGCAGGCAAGTGGCTGGGACTCCATTGGTTAGATGAATCTGTGCTAGATTTGGACTTGGGAATAAAGATATAAAAAACCACAACCTGTAGAAGATTCTTAGCCTGCAATACAGTTTAGGAAGATCAAGGTTCCTTGCATAAAAGGCAGCAGTGTGGTGTGCGCCAGTGACCACAGACCTGCTCTCTTGGCGTGGTTTCAGACCTCACTCTTCCTTACATAGACCGGAGTCTGGTTCTCCAGCCTCCCTGATGATTCTGTGAGCTACTTAATATTCATTTCTTACCATTTTATTTACTTAATTTTTGAATTTGAAATGTATGTACAGAAGAATGTATAAAATAAGTATTATTTAAATGTAAACAACTGTTTATTTTCTAGATTAAGAAATAAACAATACCTTAGAAGCTTCCTTTTATCCTGCATTGATTGCATTGCTCCCAGCACCCCCACTCATACAGGTTACCACTGTCTTAAATTTCTTTATACTTGTACCTCATGTATATCTCTAAACGATATATTATTTGGTTTGGATCATAGCATATGTTTTCTTTCATGAATTTTTTTTTTTTTTTTTTTT
>NW_012106475.1:7108084-7109838 GCF_000951045.1 Mandrillus leucophaeus | reverse complement strand
AGGTTGCAGTGAGCCAAGATGGCACCACTGCACTCTAGCCTGAGTGACAGAGTGAGACTCCGTCTCAAAAAAAAAGAAAAGAGAAGGAAAACTTGTGGAAAAGAAGGGATAATGTTGGAGGGAAGTCTCTGAGAAAGTGAGAAGGAACTAGGTCTAAACTTTTCAATTCTGTGCTTTATCTGTGTTGAGATATTAGGGAAAATGACTTTTAAAAAATATCAGTTTGAAGTGACTGTGCAGTGAGTTTAACAGATGTTATTCACTTACCCGTTCACTCAATCAATAAATATTTCATTTGTCTTTTATGTGTGAGGCACTGTAGTAGGCTCTGGGAGCATAACAAGATAGACAAGATCCCTGTACTCATGAAGCTTACAGTTTAGCAGTATTGGTGGTGGTGAGGGTGGGTGTGATACAGACAAGGAACTTCAAAGGGAAAGTACAGGACTATAAGAGCCTTTAATAGGGGACCTTAATACTTTAAACTATGATAGAGAATAGGTTAAAGAAGTACCTTTAAGCTGATTCCCAAAAAAGGAGGAGTTAGGCAAACTCTGAAAGAGCACTACAAGAAGAGAAAAGAGAATAGATGAATGGTCCTATCATAGCAAGGAACTAGGAGATATTTAAGCACTGAACGCGTACTGTGTGTGAAAGGCAACTTGAAATTTCGAGGGACAGCAGGTACCATATAATATAGAATCATAAACATTTTAGATTATGCTAAAAGCAAGAGGGAGCCATTGAAAGGACTTAAACAGAATAATGACAATTCACTTTCATAATACTTCTTTTTTTTTTTTTTTTTGAGATGGAGTCTTGCTCTGTCATCCAGGCTAGAGTGCAGTGGCATGATCTCAGCTGACTGCAACCTCCGCTTCCTGGGTTCAAGCAGTTCTCCTGCCTCAGCCTCCCAAGTAGCTAAGACTACAGGCGCCCGCCATCACGCCTGGCTAATTTTTTTGTATTTTTAGTAGAGACAGGGTTTCACCATATTGGCCAGGCTGGTCTCAAACTCCTGACCTTGTAATCTGCTTGCCTCAGCCTCCCAAAGTGCTAGGATTACAGGTGTGAGCCACTGCACCCAGCCTATAATATTTCTTTTGTAAAGGAGTACACATGAGACTACTGGAACCTAATGCTTATTCAGTAGCTCCCCGTCTTAAAATTATTTGTTTACTTAGACATTTTAATATGGATTCCTCAGTCAGACATGAGTGTAAGTTTATGTTTTTTCACTGTTTGAAATTTTTTTATTTTAATTTTTGTGAGTACATAGTAGGTATATATATTTATGGGATACGTGAGATATTGATACAGGCATGCAATGCATAATAGTCACATCATATAAAATGGGGTATCTATCCCCTCAAGTATTTATCCTTTGTGTTGCAGACAATCCAATTACATTCTTTTAGTTATTTTGAAATGTACAATTATTATTGACTATAGTCACCCTGTTGTGCTATCAAATACTAGGTCTTATTCTTTCTAACTATTTTTTGGTACCCATTAGCCAACCCTACCCATACCCCCCACCCTCCCACTACCCTTCCTAGCCTCTGCTAACTGTCCTTCTGCTCTCTATTTCCATGAGGTCAATTGTTTTGATTTTTACATCTCACATAAGAGCATGTGATGTTTGTCTTTCTGTGTCTGGCTTATTTCACTTAGCTAATGACCTCCAGTTCCATCCATGTTATTGCAAATAACAGGATCTCATTCTTTTTTATAGTGGAATGGTACTCCATTGT
>NW_012106475.1:7106584-7108034 GCF_000951045.1 Mandrillus leucophaeus | reverse complement strand
GAGTACATAGTAGGTATATATATTTATGGGATACGTGAGATATTGATACAGGCATGCAATGCATAATAGTCACATCATATAAAATGGGGTATCTATCCCCTCAAGTATTTATCCTTTGTGTTGCAGACAATCCAATTACATTCTTTTAGTTATTTTGAAATGTACAATTATTATTGACTATAGTCACCCTGTTGTGCTATCAAATACTAGGTCTTATTCTTTCTAACTATTTTTTGGTACCCATTAGCCAACCCTACCCATACCCCCCACCCTCCCACTACCCTTCCTAGCCTCTGCTAACTGTCCTTCTGCTCTCTATTTCCATGAGGTCAATTGTTTTGATTTTTACATCTCACATAAGAGCATGTGATGTTTGTCTTTCTGTGTCTGGCTTATTTCACTTAGCTAATGACCTCCAGTTCCATCCATGTTATTGCAAATAACAGGATCTCATTCTTTTTTATAGTGGAATGGTACTCCATTGTGTATGAGTACCACATTTTCTTTATTCATTCATGTGCTGATAGACACAAGTTGCTTCCAAATTTTGGGTATTGTGAACAGTGCTGCAACAAACATGGGAGTGCAGATATTTCTGCAATACACTGATTTCCTTTCTTTTGCATATATACCTAGCAGTGGGGGTGCTGGATCATATGGTGGCTCTATTTTTAATTTTTTAAGGAACCTCCAAACTGTTCTCCATAGTAGTTGTACTAATTTACATTCCCACCAACAGTGTATGAGGGTTCCTTTTCTTCACTTCCTTGCCAGCGTTTGTTATTGCCTTTTGGATAAAAGCCATTAACTGAAGTGAGATGATATCTCATTGTAGTTTTGATTTGCATTTCTCTGATGATCAGTGATGTTGAGTACCTTTTCCTGTGCCTGTTTGCCATTCATATGTCTTTGGAGAAATGTGCATACAAATATTTTGCCCATTTTTAAATTAGATTGTTAGATTTTTTTTTCCTGTAGAGTCGTTTGAGCTCCTTATATATTCTGGTTATTAATCCCTTGTCAGATGGGAAGTTTGCAAATGTTTTCTCCCATTCTGTAGGTTGTCACTTCATTTTGTTGATTGTTCCCTTCACTGTGCAGAAGCATTTAAAATTGATATGATCCCATTTGTCCATTTTTGCTTTGGTGCCCTGTGCCTGTGGGGTATTATTCAAGAAATTTTTGCCCAGACCAATGTCCTGGAGAGTTTCCCCCCTGTTTTCTTGTAGTAGTTTTATAGTTTGAAGTCTTAGATTTAAGTCTTTATACCATTTTGATGTTATTTTTGTATATGGTGAAAGACAGGAGTCTAGTTTTATTCTTTTGCACCATCTATTGAAAAGACTCAGACATGAGTGTAAGTTTAATTTCCTTGGAAGTAATACAACAGTTTTCTCTTTTTACGTGTGTGTGTGTGTGTGAGAGACAGAGAGAGAGAGAGAGAGAGAGA
>NW_012106475.1:7102206-7106399 GCF_000951045.1 Mandrillus leucophaeus | reverse complement strand
TCCTGAGTAACTAGGACTACAGGCGTGTGCCACCAGGCCTAACTAATATTTTGGGGTTTTTTTGTTTTTTTTTTTTTAGAGTCAGGGTCTGGCTATGATGCCCAGGCTGGTCTTGAATTCCTGGATTCAAGCAATCCTCCTGCCTTGGCCTCCCAAAGTGCTGGGATTACAGGAATGAGCCACTACACCCGGCCTATTTTTAAATTTAAAGAACATATAGTGAGAAACAGCTAAATCTTCTTAGCATGTTAATAACATGTATTAGTTTCAGAAATTCTTAAAGTGCTATTTTAAAATTCTAGTTTTTTGTTTGTTTGTTTGTTTTGTTTTTGAGACGAATTCTCACTCTTTTGCCCAGGCTGGAGTGCAGTGTCACAATTTCAGCTCACTGCAACCTCTGCCTCCCACGTTCAAGCAATCCTCCTCCTCCAGCCTCCTGAGTAGCTGGGATTACAGGCATGTGCCACCATGCCCAGCTAGATTTTTTGTATTTTTAGTAGAGGTGGAGTTTCACTATGTTGGCCAGGCTGGTCTCAAACTCCTAACCTCAGGTGATCCACCTGCCTCAGCCTCCCAAAGTGCTGGGATTACACTGTGCTGGGATTACAAAGTGCTGGCTGAGCCACTGTGCCCAGCTGGTTATGTTTGAATTATTATATAGATTCTGAGAACTATGACAGATTTGTGTAAAAATTTATTTTAAGCCCTAAGTTTGTTTAAGCTCAAAATAAGTAAGATTGTTATACAAGTCTGACTTCTCTTTTCATCATGAATGTAAGAATGTGCTATTCTATTTGTGATCAGCTTCTTTAGAGATTATTCAAGTTCAGAGTTGTCATTTTGACTAGTTAAATGTATTGTGATCCTTATATTCTAGATTTAATGAACAACTAATACTATGCCTTGCATATAGTAGGCACTCAAAAAATATGTTCAGTGAATTAAAGTATCTGAGATATCTTAATAAGATATTTAGTTGTATCTTTTAAAAATTTCCTCCATTAATACTTCCTGTCACCCAAAATATATTGCCCTTTTTTGATGATCTTTTTCTTCCTGGCTTTATAGTCTTTAATATTCTGCTCTAAATCTTATTGTTTTGCTGTTTTCTTTTACATAAAGCCCCTTTTAAAGGTTTAATTGTCCTAAGTATTTTCTTGAGACTTATATACTTGCTATGTTTTATTTGGATCCTTTATTGTTTTCCCACTTTCTCTTAGAAAATCTTTCTTTCGTTTTCTTTTGATATATTTTATTTTATTTTGAAAAAAATCCTTGAGCCTTCTTTTGTGTTTTATAGTATTTTCCTAGCAATTTTTCTCATCCTGAGAAGCTGTGTAACTGTTTGCTATGTACTTGATAAACATAATTTTATGTATTCTGTATTTTTAGTCTATTGAAGACAATGAAGTATATTTGCCTAATGATGAAATTTGGACCTATGATATTGATAGTGGGTTGTGGTAAGTAATTTTAAATTGCATACTGTCTGATCTTAATTTCTATTATAAATGTTTCTGTAGACTTTAGGGAATTTGAGACCATACTTTGAATATACTGCTACATTTTTGAAGTCTCTCTTTCCTTTTCTTTCAATGCTTTAATTTTCTGATGTTTTCATTCCCCTGCTGTCTTCCCTGCTCCATTTTTTGTCTTTTAGTATTTCTCTCAAGACCAGTGCTGTCTCTGAAGATTTTGTTTTATTCTGCAAATTCCCAGTTCTAGTGATGTGTGAAATTTTTGTGATTTTTTTTTTCCCAGCAAATTGAAAAATTTTTACCCTGGATCTTCTTAGAGTTTTTACATTATTGGTCACCATTACATTATAATTGTAATTGACAGTGACAGTTTTCACTGACAAAAGTACTCATGGAGTTTAAAGAGAATTTTAATTTGCCTTTCTAGAAAGTTATGGGATTCCATGTTATTCTTGCTGCAGGAGAATGCACCTCATGGAAGGAGAACTCCCAGCCTCCATGTCAGGAAGCTGTGGTGCTTGCATTAATGGAAAGCTGTACATTTTTGGAGGATATGATGACAAAGGATACAGCAATCGAGTAATAATTTCTTTAATTCAAGAGTGCAGCAAAATGTAATATTTAATGTATCATTTCATCTCACAAGTTACAAATATTTTAAAAAGAAGATATATATAGAAAACCTTAAACTTATGATTAAAGATTTTAAAGCTAGATTGAAAATGCAGCAGTTCTGCTTTTCTCTTCTTCTGTGTCTTTCTGCTTCGAAATTAACTGCATATTTAATTGATATTCATAGGATAAGAGCAGGATGGGAAAGACCTATTTTAATATGTTTTATATATCATTTTACTCCTAAAACTGTCTCGTTTTTATTAATTCTACAAGTTTTCATTTTTAATAGGCAACAAGCTTACCTATTAAAAAGAAAAAAATAGTATTAATTATTGGATCACATTCCCTCTGATGTAGATTTAATTTTTAAATGCCGTGTCTGCTAATAGTGTTCTCGTCTTTTAAAGCTTTATTTTGTTAATTTACGAACACGAGATGGAACCTACATTTGGGAAAAAATCACCAACTTTGAAGGACAACCACCCACACCACGTGATAAACTTTCCTGCTGGGTATATAAAGACAGGTAATGCAGCAGTTGCACTTAATGCATTATGTCTACCTAAGCAAAGATAATAACTTTTGGCTAAAATACAGAACACTTAAAGGTATGAGTTTTTTCAGGATAGCAATTGATTTTCTAAATAATCGGAATATCTGTGGATAATGCCCGTTGTATTTCTTCCTTTCTAATCTTTAAACTTTTTGTTTCCTTATTGCACTGGGTAGGACCTTGAGTAAATCCAGTGCTTATGTTTATACTTTCACATATTACTCATTCTTTTTCTCTGAACAACATATATCATTCCCCTACTCTGAGCATCAATAAAACTAGATGGTAGCCTCTTCATCCCTCTCTGCCTCCCCTTCCTTCAACACCAGTTTTTGTGAGTTACGTTTGTAATCCTTCTGTTCCATTTTTGGGAAGAAGGGGAACTTTAGTGATGAACATTTTAGCTCCCCACTCCCTGTTTATCATTTCTTGCTAATTCTTTTTAACTATTCTTTGTGGTTTTTCACATTTTTATTCTTTATGTCCTTTACTGTATTTTCTGTTATAGTTGTCTCTTTGCTGTTTGTAACATTGTCTTCATTTCTGAAATGAGTTTTTCTCCCCTTTTATTTCTTTCCTGATTTTTTGTTTTTTGTTTTTTGGAGATGGAGCCTCACTCTGTCACTCAGGCTGGAGTGCAATGGCATGATCTCTGCTCACTGCAACCTCTGCCTCCCAGGTTCAAGCGATTCTCTGGCCTCAGCCTCCTGAGTAGCTGGGATTACAGGCGCCTGCCACCATGCTCGGCTAATTTTTGTGTTTTTATTTTATTTATTTATTTATTTTTGAGACAGAGTCTCACTCTATCACCTAGGCTGGAATGCAGTGGCGCGATCTTAGCTCACTGCAACCTCCATCTCCCAGGTTCAAGCAATTCTCTTGCCTCAGCCTCCCAAGTAGCTGGGACAATAGGGGTGTGCTACCACGCTGGCTAATTTTTTTTGTATTTTTAGTAGAGACTGTGTTTCACTGTGTTAGCCAGGATGATCTCAATCCCCTGTGCTTGTGGTCCCCCAGCCTCGGCCTCCCAAAGTGCTGGGATTACAAGCATGAGCCACCGCGCCTGGCCCTAATTTTTGTATTTTTAGTAGAGATGGGGTTTCGCCATGTTGGCCAGGCTAGTCTCGAACTCCTGACCTCATGATTTACCCGCCTTGGCCTCCCAAAGTGCTGGGATTACAGGTGTAAGCCACTGTGCCTGGCCTTCTTTCCTAATTTCTAACAGTTCTGTTTCAGCTCCTCATATTTTATGGCCATCAACTTTGTTATTTGAGTTCTTATATTTTTTGTTTTAAGGGTTTTCTTCATTGCTAATTACTTTATTAAATTTTATTTGTGTTTTAAAATATCATTCGGTATTCAATTTCCAGTTTTCAGATTTGCTTGTTTGTCTCTTAAATGTTTTTAAACAATTTGTCTATATGTCTATACATTGCAATCAATTTATATGTCTTTTTTTTTTTTTTTTGAGGCAGAATCTCTCTCTGTCGCCCAGGCTGGAATGCAGTGGCGCGATCTTAGCTCACTGCAACCTCCGGCTAAAATAC
>NW_012106475.1:7099596-7100663 GCF_000951045.1 Mandrillus leucophaeus | reverse complement strand
CCACGCCCGGGTTTTTTTTTGTTTTTTTGTTTTGTTTTTGTTTTTGTTTTTTTGTATTTTTAGTAGGGACAGGATTTTACCATGTTAGCCAGGATGGTCTCGATATCCTGACTTCGTGATCCACCCGCCTCGGCCTTCCAAAGTGCTGGGATTACAGGCGTGAGCCACCGCGCCCGGCCCATAGCTAACTATTTTTAGACATTAGTAGGCACATGTTTGGTTGTCTCTGTATGTTAGCAAGCACCGATGATTGTTGCCTAGATCCATTTTTGTACAAGAATATGCAAAGTGATGATATTCTAATTCTATTATTTGTTCTTAATTTGTTAGTGGAATACTTCTATAAAAAGAAGCTTTCTTTAACTGTTTATTAACCCTAAGGTACTGTATAGGAAAATCAGGATAAATGCTTGATTCTTTCCCCTTTTGGATCAGTGTTCAGGAGTCATTTCTCTAGTATCCTTCAAAGTGGTCAGTAAGATTTTAAATTACCATTTTAAAATCAGGGATTTGAAATATTTGATGTCGGCCTTCCCTAGTGGCTCTCGCCTATAATCTCAGCATTTTGGGGGGCTGCAGTAGGAGGATCACTTGGGGCCAAGAGTTGGAGACCAGCCTGGCCAACATGGCAAAACCCCATCTTTACTAAATTTAGAAAAAAAATAGCCAGGTGTGGTGGCATGCTATGCACCTATGGTCCCAGCTACTTGGGAGGCTGAGGCAGGAGGATATGAATAGTATAGTATTTGACTCATATACTCATGTATAGTATAGTATTTGACTCAAATACCCTGACTCATATACTATACATGTATAGTATATGTTATTTAATATATACTTTAACATATACTTAACACATAGTATATATAATATAAAATGTCTATATATTATATATACTTTTACATATATACTTAATATATATTTGTATATACTTTATTTCCATATATGTGGAAATTACATGTACACTGTATTTCCATATATATAGAAAATATATATATACTCTATTTCCATATATATGGAGACTTATTTTTATATATTTTATATTTTATATATAATGCATACTTAAT
>NW_012106475.1:7098564-7099546 GCF_000951045.1 Mandrillus leucophaeus | reverse complement strand
TCAGATTTGCTTGTTTGTCTCTTAAATGTTTTTAAACAATTTGTCTATATGTCTATACATTGCAATCAATTTATATGTCTTTTTTTTTTTTTTTTTGAGGCAGAATCTCTCTCTGTCGCCCAGGCTGGAATGCAGTGGTGCCATTTCGGCTCACTGTAACCTCTGCCTCCCAAGTTCAAGTAATTCTCCTGCCTCACCCTCCTGAGTAGCTGGGACGACAGGCACATACCACCATGCCTGGCTAATTTTTTTGTATTTTTAGTAGAGACCAGGTTTTACCATGTTAGCCAGGATGGTCTCGATCTGACCTTGTGATCCACCTGCCTTGGCCTCCCAAGGTGCTGGGATTACAGGCATGAGCCACTGCACCCGGCCAATATGCCTTTCAAGTTGCTTTTATTCTAGATATTTCCTTTTGGTCTTTTTTTGTTGTTTTGTTCTTGAAATTTATTTGATAAAGAAACCATGTCATTTGGCTGTAGAATCCCAATAGTCTGCATTGTGTTGGTTGTATCTCTGATATCATTTAACGTATTCATCTATACCTTCTATTTTCTGTAAATTGGTACTTAGATCTAGAAACTTAAGCAAATTGATGTTCTTGGTTGTTGGTTTGGGAGCAAATAAAAAGTACTTCATAGCTATGTTTGCTTGTTTGTTTGTTTTGCAATGGAGTCTTCCTCTGTTGCCTAGGCTGGAGTGCAATGGTGCGATCTCAGCTCACTGCAACCTCCGCCTCCTGGGTTCAAGTGATTCTCCTGCAAGCTCAGCCTCCTAAGTAGCTAGGATTACAGGCACCTACTACCATGCCCTGCTATTTTTTTTTTTTTTTTTTTGAGACGGATGGAGTCCCCCTCTATTGCCGAGGATGAAGTGCAGTGGTGGAATCTCGGCTCACTGCAACCTCTGCCTCCTGGGTTCAAGCGATTCTTCTGCCTCAGCCTCCCGAAGCTGGGACTACAGGCGTGTGCCGCCACGCCTG
>NW_012106475.1:7081171-7096074 GCF_000951045.1 Mandrillus leucophaeus | reverse complement strand
AAAAAAAAAAAAAAAAAGATATGTATATAAAAAATAAAAGATAAAACATAGCCTTACCTTTTAAACCTAGATGTTTATGAGCAATGAGTATTGATTTTTATTAAATACTTTTTATTTTAAAGTCGTTTGAGGTTTTTTTCTCATTTAAGTACTGATGTCATTAAATATTTTCTAATATGATATACTCGTGTTTCTGATATAAATCTTACTTGGTTGTAACAAGTATTTCAACATATCGTTGAATTTTATTCACAGGTATATACATAATTTTTTAGGAGGAGTAATTGATAGCTTTGTTGATTTGCCTCCTGGTTATGCTTAACTTTTTGTCATTTTGGTTTGCAAAAAGCATTTTAAGGGCTAGAGGCAAACATAGGACTGAACTCTTATCGCTGAACCTTACATAGGCTTATATAAAGGGAATATCTTTGAATGCTTATGACAATGACGTGTGTTTCTGTAAGCCACTATGGTTTTCTGCCTTTGTTTTTCCAGGTTAATCTACCCTATATTTTTGGACCTTTAAAGGTTTTTTTGTTGTTGTTAATATGTAAAAGAAACCAGTAACAGTGATTGCCCTAGGCAAGGGAATTAAGTGACAGAGTAGGAGGGAGACTTGCCTTTTGCTATGCTTTTTTTTTTTTTTTTTTTTTTTGAGACAGTCTAGCTCTTGTCACCCAGGCTGGAGTGCAGTGACGTGATCTCTACTCACTGCAACCTCTGCCTCCTGGTTCAAGGGATTCTCCTGCTTCAGCCTCCCAAATAGCTGGGGTTACAGGTGCCTGCCACCATGCCCAGATAATTTTTGTATTTTTGGTAGAGACAGGGTTTCACCATGTTGGCCAGGCTGGTCTCAAACTCCAGACCTCAGGTGATCCGCCCACCTCAGCCTCCCAAAGTGCTGGGATTACAGCCATGAGATACCACACCTGGCTTGCTACACCTTTTTGAAAGGTTGTGGTAAATACATAAAACATAAAATTTTTCATTTTAACTATATTAAGTATACAATCCAGTGGCATTAATTACCTTCATAATGTTGTGCAACCATCACCAGTACCTACTTCCAAACTTTTTAATTACTCCAAACAGAAACTCTGTACCCATTAAGCAATATCTCCCCATTCTCCCTTCTTTCCAACCCCTGGTGACCTCTAATCTTTCCGTCTATAATAATTTACGAATAAGCAGATAATAGGTATGTCATAAAAATTGAATTATAAAATGTTTGTTCTTTTTGTCTGCCTTATTTCACTTAACATGATGTTTTCAAGGTGCATTATGTTGTAGCATATATTATTCCTTTTTATCGCTGAGTAATATTCCACTGTATATATATACCACGTGTTGTTTAGCCATTTATATGTTGATAGATGCTTGGGTTGTTTCTACTTTTTGGCTATTTGTGAATAATGCTGCTGTCAGTGTTGGCATATAACTTTGTTTGATTCAATTTTCAATTCTTTTGAGTATATATGTTAAGAATAGAACTGCTGGGTCATTTGGTGAATCTATGTTTCAGTTTTTGAGGAACCACCAACTATCTTCCTTAGTGATTATACCATTTTACATTCCCACCAGCAAGAAACAAGGGTTCCAGTTTCCCCACATCCTCACCTATGCTTATTTTGGGTGGGTGGGTGGGTGTGTGTGTGTGTGTGTGTGTGTGTGTGTGTGTGTGTGTGTGTTTAATAATAGCTATACTAGCAGATGTGAAATAGCATTTCATTGTGATTTTGATTTGTATTTTCCTAATGACTAATGATGTTGGCTTATTGGACATTTGTACATCTTCTTTGGAGAAATGTCTATTCAAATTGTTTACCCATTTAAAAAAACGAGTTGTCTGTCTTTTTGATGTTACGTTACAGTAGTACTTTACATATTCTGGGTGTTGATCCCTTATCAGATATATTTAGTTGTATTTTATTTGTCTTGCTTTGGTATCATGGTAATGCTAGTCTCAAACTAAGTTAGGAAGTATTCCCTCCTCACTTTTTTTCTTTTTTTTTTTTTTTTGGAAGAGTTTGAGTGGGATTGGTGTTAATTCTTTTTAAAATATTTGGTAGAATTCGCCAGTGAAGCCATTTGGTCTTGGGCTTTTCTTTCTTGGGAGGGTTTTGATTACTGATTCAATCGTCTTACTTGTTATAGGTTTATTCAGATTTTCTATTTCTTCTTGAGATATATTTTGTTTTTGTTTTTATAAGAGTCAGGCTCTTTCTCTGTTACCCAGACTGGAGTGCAGTGGTGCTATCATGGCTTACTGCAGCTTTGAACTCCTTGAACCCTCAAGCAGTCCTTCCACCTCAGCCTCCTGAATAGCTGGGACTACAGGCACGTGCCACCATCCCTGACTAAGATTTTTATTATTTGTAGGGATAGGGTCTCATTATGTTGCCAGGCTGGTCTCAGACTCTTGGCTTCAAGTGATCCTTTCACCGCAGCCTCCCAAATTGCTAGGATTACAGGCATGAACCACTGTGCCCGGCATTGAGGGTGTGCATCTTTCCAGGAAGTTTTCCATTTCATCTAAGTTATCCAACTTGTTGATATACCCTTCTTCATGGTATTCTGTTTTTTTGTTGTTGTTGTTGTTTGTTTGTTTTTGAGACAGGGTCTCACTCTGGTTGCCCAGGCAGGAGTGTAGTGGTACTGTCTTGGTTTGCTGCAGCCTCTACCTCCTAAGCTCAGGTGATTCTCCTACCTCAGCCTCCCAAACAGGCAGGACTACAGGTGCACGCCATCACGCACAGCTGAGTTTTTTGTACTTTTAGAAACAAGGTTTCACCATGTTGGCCAGGCTGGTCTTGAACTCCTGGACTCAGGCAATCTGCCTACCTCGGCCTCCCAAAGTGCTGGGATTAAAGATGTGAACCAGCATGCCCAGCATAGTATTCTTTTGTCATCCTTTTTATTCTGTAGTATCTTCACTTCTGATTTTAGTAATTTGAATCTGCTCACTTTTTTGTTAGTACAGCTGTCTAAGCATGTGTCAATTTTGTTGATCTTTTCAAAGAATCAACTTTTGTTTTGTTGCTTTTCTTTCTTTTCTTTTCTTTTCTTTTTTTCTTTTTTTTTTTTTGAGTCGTAGTCTCACTCTGTTCACTCTGTTGCCCAGGTTGGAGTGCAGTGACATGATCGTGGCTCACTGCAACCCCCGCCTCCTGGGTTCAAGCGATTCTCCTGCCTCAGCCTCCCAAGTAGCTGGGATTACAGCCGCCTGCCACCACACCCACCTAATTTTTTTGTATTTTTAGTAGAGACGGGGTTTCACCATGTTGGCCAAGCTGGTCTCGAACTCCTGACCTGAAGTGATCAGCCTGCCTTGGCCTCTCAAAAGTGCTGGGATTACAGCCATGAGCCACCCTGTCTGGTCTGTTGTTTTTCTTGATTGTTTTTCTATTCACTATTTTATCTCGCCTCCAACCTTTATCATTTTCTTCCTTCTGCTCTCTGTAAGTTTAGTTTGTTCTTGTCTAGTTCCTTAACTTGTACAGTTACGTTATGGATTTGAGATTTTATTTTTAATGCAGGCATTTATAGTGATACATTTCCCTCTGAGCCCTGCCTTCGCTGCATCTCATAAGTTTTGTTGTTTTTGTTTTCATTTATCTCAAGGTAATTTCTAATTTCCCTTATGATTTCTTCTTTGACCATTTGGGTTAACAGGATTTTTTTTCTCTCAGCACTTTACAGGTTTTATTACATTGCTTTTTGGCCTCCATTTTTCTTTCTCTTTTTTCTTCCCTTCCTTTCTTACTTTTATTTATTTCCTTTATTTATTATTATTATTTTTGTGTTATAGGGTTGGTCTCACTCCATCACTCACCCAGACTGAAGTGCAGTGATGTAATCATGGCTCACTGCAGCCTCAGACTCCTGGGCTCAAGTGTTCCTCCTTCCTCCTCTCAAGTAGCTAGGACTACAAGTGCATGCCACCACACTCAGCAATTTTTTTTTTTTTTTTTTTTTTTTTTTGAGATGGAGCTTTGCCGTTGTTGCCCAGGCTGAAGTGCAATGGCGCAATCTTGGCTCACCGCAACCTCTGTCTCCCGAGTTCAAGCAATTCTCCTGTCTCAGCCTCCTGGGTAGCTGGGATTACAGGCATGCGCCACCAAACCCAGCTAATTTTGTATTTTTAGTAGAGATGGGGTTTCTCCATGTTGGTCAGGCTCGTCTCAAACTCCTGACCTCAGGTGATCCGCCTGCCTTGGCCTCCCAAAGTGCTGGGATTACAGGCATAAGCCACAGCACTCAGCCTTTTTTTATTTTTTGTAGAGATGGGGATCTCACTATGTTGCCCAGGCTGACCTGAAACTCCTGGGTTCAAGCAGTCCTCCTGCCTCAGCCCGCCACATTGCTGGTATTGCAGGTGTGACCCACTGTGCCCAGTCTGGCTTCCATCTTTTTTGTGACAAATTTACCCTCATTTGTGTTTTTGTTTCTCTGTATATGTCTTTTTTTTGTCTTTATCTTTTCTGTATTTTTGCCCTTAAATAATTTGATTAATTATGCCTTGGTGTAGTTCCTTTGTATTTATCTTACTTGGAGTGTGCTGAGCTTCTTGGGTTTGGAGGTTGATAGCTTCCATCAGTTTCTTAGTAATTAAATTATCAAATATTTCTTTTCCATATTTCTTTGTCTCCCCTTCTGGGACTCCCATTACATGCATGTTAGACCATTTTGATACTGTTCCACAAAGCTTTGGCTACCTGTTTCTTTTCCTCCCATTCTTTCCTTTTCTTTGTGTTTTAACTTGGATATTTTTTATGAATCTATTGACTTGTCTTCAAGTTTACTGATGTTTTCCATTGCTGTGCCAAGTTTATTAATTATCAAGTTCCAGAAAGGAAGTTTTTTAAAAAAGTTTGCTGTTTAACCTATATAATGAATTCTTTAGTTCTGACATCTTATTTTCTATTTTTAGCATTTCCATTTAGTTCTTTTTTATGTTTCTATCTCTTTGCTCAAATTACCCATTTATTCCTGCATGTTGTCCACATTTTCCCACTATTAGTATCGTCATCATAGTTTTTTTAAAGGCCCTTTCTGATAATTCCATTATCTAGACCACCTCTTTCTGAGTCTATTTATATTGAGTCTTTTCTTTCATCATCATGGGCCGCTTTTTTGTGCCTTTTTGTGTATTTTGTAATTTTTATTTTTTTGAGACAAGGTCTCACTCTCACTCAGGCTGTAGTGCAGTGGTGGCTCAGTACAACTGAGACAAGGTCTCACTCTTACCCAGGCTGGAGTGCAGTGATGTGATCATAACTCGATACAACTGAGACAGGGTCTCACCTCACTCAGGCTGGAGTACAGTGGTGACTCGGTACAACTGAGACAAGGTCTCACTCTTACCCAGGCTGGAGTGCAGTGATGTGATCATAACTGGGTACAACTGAGACAAGGTCTCATCTCACTCAGGCTGGAGTGCAGTGGTGTGATCATAACTCAGTACAACCTTGAACTCTGAGTTCAAGCAGTCTTCCCACCTCAGCCACCTGGGTAGCTGAGACTACAGGTATGCACTGCCACACCTTTCTTTCCTTTTTTTTTTAAAAAAAATTTCTTGTGGAGACAGGTCTCCTTATGTTGCCTAGGCTGATCTCAAACTCCTGCCCTCAAGCAATCCACCTGCCTCAACCTCCCTGTAGTTTTTAAATTATATGCCAGATCTTCTGTCTGAAAGAACAGTAAAGATTGGAATAAATTATATTTATCTTCAGAAAGGGGCATGCCCTTTCTTCTTTTTTAGGTTGCTAGAGTAAGAGCTGAGTCAGTCTAATTTGTAGGTAATTTGTATTTGGGCTTTGTTGTAGCTTTAGTTTGACTGAGTTTTACCTCTGGCTTCAAATGTTTTAGAACAGTACTTTCCTATACTAGGGATCCCTATTTGAGCACTGAGATTTTCTGCTGTGCTTCACAGCTGCATTCCTGCCTCTCAAAACTGTGGGAGATCTCTCCATGTTTTATAGTCCAGTTGGTAGGTCATTGGGCCACGAGGCAATTCTCTTTGCTCTCTGATCCCACCTTATGCTTTCTGCACCCTGGAAGACCTCTTTCAGCCTTGCATTTCCTCCCCTGGCCTTTGGAGGGCAGGTACTCTATAGGGTGTAAATGTTTGGCATGCCCCTGAGGTGTTTCTTTCAGATCTCCTGTTTGCATCCCAAACTTTAGTAGTCCAAAGCTTAGATGGCCTAAAGGGAATTTTCTCAGCTCTCCTCTGCCTCCAGCTGTTGGTGACTGACCCTCATCCCTCCCTGAAGATTATGTGAAAGAGTTAAGGAGTAGGTTAAATTCCCTTTATGGCTGGGTTTCTTTTTCTTTTCTTTTCTTTTTTTTTTTTAAGATGTATAAACTATTTATTAACAGACAAGGCCTACAGACTTATTTCTTCTTGGACACACCCACGGTGCGGCCCCCGGCGGCCAGTGGTCTTGGTGTGCTGGCCTTGGACACAAAGGCCCCAGAAGTGGCGCAGCCCTCTATGGGCCTGAATCTTCTTCAGTCGCTCCAGGTCTTCACGGAGGTTGTTGTCCAGACCATTGGCCAGGACCTGGCTATATTTTCCATCCTTTACATCCTTCTGTCTGTTCAAGAACCAGTCTGGGATCTTGTACTGGTGTGGATTCTGCATAATGGTGATCACACGTTCCACCTCATCCTCAGTGAGTTCTTCCACCCTCTTGGTGAGGTCAGTGTCTGCTTTCCTCAACACCACATGAGCATATCTTCGGCCCACACCCTTAATGGCAGTAATGGCAAAGGCTATTTTCCGCCGCCCATCGATGTTGGTGTTGAGTACTCGCAAAATATGCTGAAACTTTTCAGGGATCACTAGAGACATGGCGGCAGCACAAGCAGCAGCCTGTAGGCCTGCTGTGGAAGAGAGCGGCTGGGTTTCTTCAGATGCTAATTTGGGGCCGGGCGCCATGGCTCAAGCCTTGTATTAGGCGTTTTTCACACTGCTGATAATGACATACCCAAGACTGGGCAATTTACAAGAGAAAGAGGTTTATTGGACTTACAGTTCCATGTGGCTGGGGAGGCCTCATAATTATGGCTCAAAGTGAAAGGCAAGTCTCACATGGCGGCAGATAAGAGAAGAGAGCTTGTGGAGGGAAACTCCCCTTTTGAAAACCATCAGATCAGTGGGTGCAGTGGCTCATGCCTGTAATCCCAGCACTTTGGGAGGCCAAGGTGGGCAGATCACTTGAGGTCAGGAGTTCGACACCAGCCTGGCCAACATGGTGAAATCGTATCTCTACTAAGAATACAAAAATGAGCCAGGCATGGTGACAGGCGTCTGTAATCCCAGCTACTCGGGAGGCTGAGGCAGGAGATTCACTCCGGGAGGCGGAGGTTGCCATGAGCAGAGATCACGCCACTGCACTCCAGCCTGGGAGACAAGAGTGAGACTCTGTCTCAAAAAAAAAAAAAAAAAACCATCAGATCTCATGACACTTATTCACTATCACGAGAACAGCCTGGGAAAGATCTGTCCCCATGATTCAGTTGCCTCCCATTGGATCCCTCCCACAGCACATGGGAATTCAAGATGAAATTTGGGTAGGGACACAGCCAAACCATATCACGCCTGTAATCCCAGCACTTTGAGAGGCCAGGGTGGGAGGATTACCTGACCCCAAGAGTTCAAGACCAGCCTGGGCAATATGGTGAAACCCCATCTCTACAAAAATATAAAAATTAGCCAGGCATGGTGGCACACACCTGTAGTCACAGCTACTCAGGGGTCTGAGGCAGGAGGACTGCTTGAACCCGGGAGGTGGAGATTGCAGTGAGCCGAGATCATGTTCATGCTACTGCACTCAAGTCTGGGTGACAGAGGGAAACCGTGTCTCAAAAAGAATAAATAAATAAATCTAATTTGCCATGCCAATATAAATGTAGCTGTTAAAAATTTGAGTAGCTTCTTACAAACCCTGTGTGTGCTGGATTCTTCCTCTTGCTGTTACACAAGGGATGAAAGCAGCTATGGGTCTCTTCTTTCCCATTGAGAGCTCATCACTTTCTGGAATTGGTTTATTTAGGTCTCTTTGTTCCCTCAGCTCTGAAATTATTCTTTTTAAACTGTGATTTTGTGTTTGGGTTGTTAAGGTGAGAGGATCTTTTTCAGCTTTCTATGAACAAACTGGAAACAGAATTCCTAAAGTGTGTCCTTTTGTGTTTGTTTTTCAGACTAATATATTTTGGTGGTTATGGGTGTAGGAGACACAGTGAACTCCAAGACTGTTTTGATGTTCATGATGCATCTTGGGTAAGATAGTAATCACTGTTTACATTTCCCTCCAATTCAGTATAGCCTCAACATCTTAGAAATAATGAGCCTGGTCTTTCTCATTTTTGGAGCTACCAATTTGTCATAATTGACACTATGAAAAAATGTGTTTTCTCTCTTTAACATTTGTATCCATTTGGCAAGAGGTATCTCATGTAGTGGTATTAGCCTTCATGGCTATTGGCAGAGTAATTTCTTTTCTTATATCATTAATCACAGATACCTGCTTCTGTTAGACAGGTAGCGACTTTAGTGCAACTTAGAAAAATTATGTTCATATTTAACCACAATAGCTCTTGTTGACATACATCTCTTTTTAGATATGTCCACTAGAATTATTCATAGGTCAGACTGGCCTCTAGGTAAGAGTCCATGGGTAGTGATATTAATTTCTCTACTTATTCTTACTGATTAGACAGTAAATCATTATTAGTGAAAGAAGTTATGAATTACAAAAATGAAATTTTTAAACAGATAATTTAAAAAACCATTGATCCTCTCACCAAGATGCAGTCTTATTAGTTTTACCTTCTACTAGTATGTATTATTCTATATTATTAATGTAAATAAATATATACATGTATATATGTGTATATATGTTTATACACACACATATTTCATGTCTATTGCTTTGTATATGGGTATTTTTGAAAATTCCCCATGTTTCTATGTCGTTTTTGAGTTTTAAAAATGATATATCATTAAAGCTTTGCTACTTAAAGTATTGCTGAGAATTTTCAGGAATATAACTTCTATTTATATCTAGTTATTTTTATTCATCAGTGAAATAACTCAATTTTTTTCTCCTACAATACAGTTACTAAGCTAAATATCATGTCTTGAAGTTTCTGGAACACAAATGGGTTTTTTTCATTTAGACTCTAAATGAGCTGGGTGTGGTGGCACATTTCTATAATCCCACCTACTAGGGAGGCTGAGGCAGAAGGATCACTTGTACCAAGGAGTTTGAGACCAGCCTGGGTAACATGGTGAGACCGTTTCAATTTAAATAAAATTAAAAAATAGATTCTAAACTAAGTAAATTGTTTAGCTTATTTGTCTTGCTTGACAAGGCCTGACAAAAATAAATGATGTATTTCTGACACACAATGTAAAACTGGCACAGAGATCATCTAGAGTAGTGATAGAGGATTTCAGCACTCTGGGAGATGCTAAATACAGTATAGCTGCTAATTCTTTACCTTGCTGACAAAGAATTTTATATCTTAGGATATAAAGAAGAGAGTGGTTGGCTGGGCATGGTGGCGCACGCCTATAATCCTAACACTTTGGGAGGTGGAGATGGGCAGATTACGCGGTCAGGAGATCAAGACCATCCTGACTAACACGGTGAAACCCAGTCTCTACTAAAAATACAAAAAAAAAATTAGCCATGCGCGGTGGCAGGCACCTGTAGTCCCAGCTACTCGGGATGCTGAGGCAGGAGAATCGCTTGAACCGGGAGACGGAGGTTGCAGTGAGCCGAGATCGCGCCACTGCACTTCAGCCTGGGCAACAGAGAGAGACTCTGTCTCAAAAAAAAAAAAAGAAAGAAAGAAAGAAATCTTAAAAAAAAAGAAGAGAGTGGTCATAAGTTTAATCTATAAGAACCAGTTGCTTGGTGAAGTAGAAGTGATTAGAAGTTTTTGGAAACAGGAACCATGCCCACCCTCTAAAGTTTATTATGGCAAAAATGAGTTCTGAGCATGTACTTTAGGAAAACAGATTTAAAAATGTAAACATTATTCTATCCTCTGCAATTTTAAAAATGATCATCCTTTGAGAAAATTGAAAGATTGTCAACAAGTAAAATTATGATTCACTGCAAACATTACTATGAGAAGAAAAGTTGCCAGGTGGTGCTGCTACTGGTCTGGGGACCATGCTTTGGGAGGAACCCATGTATCCATTGGCTTTGTGACTATGGTAACACTTAACTCTATTTTTGTAAGGTGTCTATTATTTTACCAGTAAATATGTGATAAAACTGTAATAATAATGTAAAAATTATTAAAGCTTTTAGATATTTAAAAAATTTCTCTTTTAGGAAGAGCAGATATTCTGGGGATGGCATAATGATGTCCATATATTTGACACAAAGACACAGACTTGGTTTCAACCAGAAATTAAAGTAAGTGTTGTAAAAAGTCATCTTTATATATTTGTATTTAAAACTCAATTTTTTACTGTGGATTTTGGGGTTTTTTTGTTTGTTTGTTTGTTTTGTGTTTTTGAGACAGGGTCTTGCTTTGTCGCCCAGGCTGGAGTGCAGTGGCACAATCTCAGCTCACTGCAACCTCCGCCTCCCGGGTTCAAGTGGTTCTCCTGCCTCAGCCTCCTAAGTAGCTGGGACTACAGGCGCGGGCCACCATGCCTGGCTAATTTTTGTATTTTTAGTAGACACGGAGTTTCACCATGTTGGCCACAGTGGTCTCGAACTCCTGACCTCAAGCGATCTGCCCACCTCAGCCTTGCAAAGTGCTCAGATTACAGGCATTATAGGTCACCACACCCAACCTGTTATTTGGATTTTTGTAATTAGGTTTGTAATCACATACCAAGTAGTTCTCTAGGGTACTTTCATTAATAGCATTAAGAAAAATATCAGAGCCGTAGATGGCACCTGTAGTCCCAACTACTCAGGAGGCTGAGGCAGGAGGATCACTTTAGTCCAGGAGTTTGAGGCTGTAGTGTGCTACAGTCACACCTGTGAATAGCCACTGCACTCCACTGCATTCTAGCCTGGGCAACATAGCGAAGCCCCATCACTCAAAATAAATAAAACAAAAAAAAATGCATATTCTTCTCCATGCCAGCTAAGGTTTTCTAGAAAAAACTCTTTTAATGAGGTGCCATCATCATTCTTTACCACAAGTGTCATGCCCTGATTTAATAAAGGCCTATTTTTTAAAATCCTTTTATAACAAAGCCCATGTTTTTTATACCCTTGAATTCAGAGGTAGATGCAATTATGGCATGACAAAAAGTACATTATCAGTATTCTTTCATTTGTTAGTGACAAAAAACAAATTCAAATTAGATTAAGCAATAATGAATTCTCACATAGCTGGAAAGCATATTGGAATGGCTCACAAAGTAGAAGGAAGAGCCGCAGGGACCACGGCCTCAGGAACCGGAGCAGGTTACTCAGCATCCTCACAATACATTCTGTCTTTCTGTCTGCTTTTCTCTGCTTCTCTTTGTGTGCTTGTTTCATTCCGTCTATGGCAGACACATTGGCTCATTTAGGAGGGAATATGGTCCTGGTTACACACACAGTTATTTGTATTGTACTCTCTCAACGTCTATATATTAGTTTTAGAAAAGGGCCGGGCTTGGTGGCTCATGCCTGTAATCCTAGCACTTTGGGAGCCAGAGGCGGGTGGATTGCCTGAGCTCAGAAGTTTGAGACCATCCTGGGCAACACCTTGAAACCCCATCTCTACTAAAAATACAAAATAAATTAGCCGGGCGTGGCGGCATGCGCCTGTAGTCCCAGCTACTCAGGAGGCTGCGGCAGGAGAATTGCTTGAACCTGGGTGGCCGAGGTTGCAGTGAGACGAGATTGCGCCACTGCACTCCAGCCTGGGCAACAGAATGAGACTCCGTCTCTACAAAAAAAAAAAAAAAGAAAGAAAGAAAGAAAGAAAGGGACTTGGCCTCTACTTCGGCATGTTCCTACTCTTTACAGCAATTCCTGATGCCAAAGGGATGACTGGCCAGTCTTGAGTCACATGTTCATTGCTAGCGACAGCAGGGTATTGTGACTGAAAAGCTTACCAGAATTGAACAGAGTGGAATGCTAAGCAGGTCGTATATGCGCAGTTACATATGTGTCTACTAATACACGTATATGACCAGAATTCCTTACAGTCCAGCTTCTGTTCATGGAAATGATGGGAAGGTCTATGCAAAATAGTAAGTGTTAAGAGTTTGACCATTCTCTGGATCCTCTTTTCCAGGCAGTAAATTTCAGATTTTCAGTGCTCTTCTGTTCTCTTCTATATAGTAGAAGAATTCTTCCAAAATTTCAGATCAAGCCTGGGGTAATAATAAAAATTTTGTTCTGCTGGAAGGGCTGGGAACCAAAATTCTTAAATGGTTCTCATTTAAGTGTTATACAGTTAATATCTGAATTATGTCTTACCAAGTTGACCTCAGCACAGTTACTCAAATAAGCCTGAAAAGTTTAGGAAGTTATGATATTGGATGCAGGCTTTAATTTCCTATACCCACTTTGAGTAGCCAGTGAACTGAAAATGTCAGGTTCTTTCAGAACTTGGAATTAAAATACATACATAAAGGCACTCACCATGAAAACATGGAAATTATGCAGAAGATTCTTCCCTTAAATCTTATTCATTCATCTACCCATGATACTTGCTTTTGCCACCAATTAAAAACCTCTCTAGGGTGGCATGGTGGCTCACACCTGTAATCCCAGCACTTTGGGAGGTCGAGGCAGGCAGATTACTTGAGGCCGGGAGTTTGAGACCAGCCTGGACAACAAAGCAAAACCCCATCTCTACTAAAAATACAAAAATTAGCTAGGCCTGGTGTTACGCGCCTGTAATCCCAGCTACTCAGGAGGCTGAGGCAGGAGAACTGCGTAAACCTGGGAGGTGGAGGTGGCAGTGAGCCAAGATCGCACCGTTGCACTCAAGCCTTGGTGACAGAGCAAGACTGCCTCAAAACAAAAAACAAAACTTCTCTAAAGAAAAGATCTGCTATATTTATTCAAAATAAAGTGTAGAGAAGTATTACCAATGTTAAGAGTTTCAGTGAGAGAGAAAGCACTGTCTGGCTTAAGCCAAGAGTGAACTTATTGTAAATTTGAGGCATCAAGAGTTTTGGAGCCATTTTTAATTTTACAGAGTTTCTGAGATAATCGCAATATGCACCGCTCACTTCTAATAGGAACTCTGTGTGTGAGAGGGAGACAGAGGAGAGAGGGAGAGAGAGAAAATTTCAAAATTTGATTTAAAAATCTTTATACAGTATTTCAAACAAAAATTTACATGAAACCTTATTTTGCTAAATAGTGTCAGACATACAAGAAAAACATTTTCAAAAGTAAAGATCAGGGAGAATAAAATTTATTCTGACAAATAGTATTTGTCTGCAATTAGTACTATTTAGAATAAACTTTTGCATTAGCATTTTTAATTGAATTACAGGTAATGATAACTTAGTGATTAAGACTTTCTCATACTGAGCATAGGAATGTAACTTTATTACAGATATTTCAAGTCTTTGCAATCTGTTCTGATTTCTACTTGCAGGGTGGAGTTCCACCACAGCCACGAGCCGCGCATATGTGTGCAGTTCTTGGAAATAAGGGTTATATCTTTGGCGGACGTGTTTTGGTGAGTGTTTTTAATGGAAATGTGCAGTGCTCCTTATAAAAATTTATCCTCTGAGTTCGTGAAATAATTGAACATTCATGTAATCTAGAGATTAAAATGGCATTCAATACTAACTTTTATTTATCTTCTAATTCATAAACAGACAATACATGAACAATCATAGGTGATTATAAATCATATTTTAATGAGAATCTTTCGGTGCAGTGTCAGAAAAAATTAATTTCTTGTCATCTAAAGCCTGTGAATTTAAACCTATTTCTTCCTTTCCCCTTTGACACGTTGATTTGGGAGCTCTGTGTCAGTCTTATTAATTATTGTTTTCCAATATTTAAACTTCTCATGTGAAGTAAAATAGAAATAGTCTATTTTTAATCTGAACTTACTTTAAAAGAAAAATTTTAGCTGATAAAAGATGTGAAATACTGACCAGTGTAACACACTTTTCTTTTAGCAAACTAGGATGAATGATTTGCACTATCTAAACCTAGACAACTGGACTTGGTCTGGAAGGTAAGTTTGAAGTCTAAGTACATTTTAATCTATAGGCATGTGTGTGTGTCTGTATGTGTCCATAATCCAAATGTGGGTCTTTAACACTGAACTGTCATTTTTTTCCTTCAGATTGTATGTTTAAGTAAGGACTATATAGATTTAAATAGAGTTTGTTCCTTAACCAAACAAGATAAAACATGAAAATACTAACAGTTGAAATTAGATTATATAAAAGTACTGGTTTTATACTAAGTATTTTTTGAGGATTGATCAGTAGAAGAAATGAAGAAGTGGTTGAATGGGGTCATCTCAGGTAAACAAGTAATGGAGTAAAGTCAGATTTTATTTGTAGCTCATAAAATGTATTTAATAATAGAACAAATATATTTAGCTATCAACTTAGCAATTTATATAATGAGATGGAATCAGAGCTATATATTATTCCAAAGTATAAATACCATTAAATACCATAAAACCGTGAAAGTTTCAGAAGAAAATATAGCATATTATGTTTAAAATCTTGGCATGGATGCACACCAACATGGCACAAGTATACGTATGTAACAAACCTGCACGTTGTGCACATGTACCCTAGAACTTAAAGTATAATAATAAAAAATAAATGAAAAGAAAAAAGGCCGGGTGCGGTGGCTCAAGCCTGTAATCCCAGCACTTTGGGAGGCCGAGACGGGCGGATCACAAGGTCAGGAGATCGAGACCATCCTGGCTAATCCGGTGAA
>NW_012106475.1:7068489-7080371 GCF_000951045.1 Mandrillus leucophaeus | reverse complement strand
TTGGGAGGCCGAGGCGGGTGGATCACCTGAGGTCGGGAGTTTGAGAACAGCCTGGCCAACGTGGTGAAACCCCGGCTCTACTAAAAATACAAAAAAAGTAAGGTATGGTGGCGGATGCCTGTAATCCCAGCCACTCGGGAGGCTGAGGCAGGAGAATCACTTGAACCCAGGAGGTAGAGGGTGCAGTGAGCCAAGATCGTGCC
Organism: Mandrillus leucophaeus; assembly: GCF_000951045.1. Classification (NCBI taxonomy): domain Eukaryota; kingdom Metazoa; phylum Chordata; class Mammalia; order Primates; family Cercopithecidae; genus Mandrillus; species Mandrillus leucophaeus. Next base: position 7,080,168 of record NW_012106475.1, on the reverse strand, counting down.
ACTGCACTCCAGCCTGGCCAATAAGAGTGAAACTCTGTCTCAAAAAATAATAATAATAATAAAAATAAAATGTGGCAGGCGCAGTGGTGCACACCTGTAATCCCAGTACTTTGGGAGGCCGAGACAGATGGATCACCTGAAGTCAGGAGTTCTTCACAAGCCTGACTAACATAGTGAAACCCGGTCTCTACTAAATACAAAACAATTAGCCAGGTGTATTGGCGCATGCTTGTAAACTGAGCTACTCAGGAAGCTGAGACAGGAGAATTGCTTGTACCTGGGAGGCGGAGGTTGCAGTGAGCTGAGATCACGCTATTGCACTCCAGCGTGGGAAACAAGAATGAAACTCCGCCTCAAAAAAAAAAGTTTCTTATAATTAACACAAACAGTAAAAATATTTCCGTTTTGTAAAAAACAAATTATATCTTCCAAAAATGGCCTGTGTTATTCTGGAACATTCCAGACTGTGGAAGAATGGTATCTTTTCACCTCCTAAATTAAATTATTTTGCTTCTAACTTACGCTTTTTAATTTAATTTTATTATTATTATTATTATTTTTGGAGAGGGAGTTTCGCTCTTGTTGCCCCGGCTGGAATGCAATGGCACGACCTCGGCTCACTGCAACCTCCACTTCCCAGGTTCTAGCGATTCTCCTGCCTCAGCTTCCCGAGTAGCTGGGATTACAGGCACATGCCACCAGGCCCAGCTATAAGTTATGCTTATGTTTTTATTTTTCATGCCCCATCTATTTTAAATGTCCCCCTTATTATTATGATTATTCTTGTTGTTCTGTTTTCTTTTGTTTTAAGAGACAGTGTCTCTATTTTGCTCAGGATGGTCTGTCTAGCTCCTGGGCTCGAGCAATCCTCCTGCCTTGGCTTCCCAAAATGCTGGGATTACAGTAGTGAGCCACTGTGCCTGGCCTTGTTTTTATTTTTATTTTTTTGAGAAATCCTCAGAGGTTTACCCTGGATCTGGAATGACTTTCATGCTTTTACTCTGAAGTTAGAATAGCTAGCGTTTTTCAGAGGAAGATAATGTTTTGGGAAATTCTAGAAGTAGATCAAAGTAAAAACAATATAAAAACCCATAATATCCTTGGGGAAATCAGCTAAAAACACAAAATTAACCATGAAACAACAGTAAAAAGTTACAGACATGAAAAAAAATTGTGTTGAAAAACTGAGGGAGCAGCTGATTAGCCAATAAGAATGATGCTGAGTATGCATTGTGAATTAATGGAGAATTGACTTTTTTTTTTCTTGGAGAAGCAGTCTCGCTCTGTCACCCAGGCTGGAGTGTAGTGGCGCAAACTTGGCTCACTGCAACCTCCATCGCCCGGGTTCAAGCAGTTCTCCTGCCTCAGCCTCCGGAGTAGCTGGGACTACAGGCGCATGCTGCCATGCCCGGCTAATTTTTTGTATTTTAGTAGAGACAGGGTTTCACCGTGCTGCCCGGTCTGATCTCGAACTCCTGAGCTCAGGCAATCCACCCGCCTTGGCCTCCCAAAGTGTTGGGATTACAGGCGTGAGCCACCATGTTGGGCTGAGAATTGACTTTTATTTTCACTCCGTAGCCAGGTGGAATGGTCATTAAATGGAAAGATTTTTAAAATTCATCTAAGAATTTAATAATGTTTTTCAAATATTCATGTAGGTGGGACTAGTAAAAGTTTTTTGGAGCAGTGAGGGCAGATTTTTTTAAGATCTAAGATGATTAAAAAATCTTTTCTTTTGATTAACATAGTACCTAGACTTTTTTTCCCCCCTTGCCACAGGATTACTATTAATGGAGAAAGCCCAAAACATCGGTCATGGCATACTTTAACACCTATAGCTGATGATAAACTTTTCCTATGTGGTGGATTAAGTGCAGATAATATCCCATTAAGTAAGTTGATTAAAGTTTGGCTATAATTATTATCTCATTCTTTTTTCTTAATTGTATTTCATAGTTACGGTGAAGTAAATCTTTCTTTTTTCCTGTTTTTCTGGTTTGCCTTTATCTTCAACTGTTTTCTTGCATGAATTGTGACCTCTTTGGTTTTGTACCCTTGGCTCTCCACATTCACCTGTTTTCTAGGGAAAGAGAAGAGGAAGGGTGATTGAAGCTAGATTAAATAAAGCCCCTTTCTACTACTATATTCTGTGATTCTGTGTCCACTGATTTTTGATCCAGATGCTTGTACTGTAGGGTAGGATGCTTGCACTGTTCGCTTGTGCTATACTCCAGGCTGGGGGGTTTTCTTAGAAGGCCCTGGAAAGACAAAGTGGGAAGCCCAGTTGCTTCTCTTTTTGTTCCAAAGCTGTAGAGGAAAGTGTTTAGCTAGATTTTTTAAACTCCTATCATTGCTGGTCCCGGTGGCTGTGGGTTTTGGAATGCAGTTTTTCTTTCAGCAGTAAAATAGTGGCATCAGGATAGACAGATGACCAAGAATATCGACTTCTTAATTGGCATGTTAGATGTTTTGTGTTTTCTATTTTCTTTTCTTTTTTTTCCTCTTTTTTTTTTTTTTTTTTTTTTTTTGAGGTGGAGTCTTGCTCTGTGGCCCAGGCTAGAGTGCAATGGCGCAATCTCGGCTCACTGCAAGCTCCACCTCCCGGGTTCAAGCGATTCTCCTTCCTCAGGCTCCTGAGTAGCTGGGATTACAGGTGCCCACCACCATGCCCAGCTAATTTTTGTATTTTTAGTAGAGGTAGGGTTTTGCCGTGTTGGCCAGGCTGGTCTCGAATTCCTGACCTCGTGATCCACTCGCCTCAGCTTCCCAAAGTGCTGGGACTACAGGTGTCAGCCACCAAACCCAGCCGTTTTCTGTTTTCTTAACCTAGAAGTTTTCTATGGCTAGAGATGTTTTCATTCAGAAACATTATATACTATTAAAACATTTATATAATTATATATTAGGGTCTGGAAACAAATATTTTCCGACAAAAGTTTATTGAGCATCAGCTGTGTGTCTGGCAGTCAGCTGGCCACCAAACAAATTCCAGAGGTTAGTTGGAGAAACAACAGTTCCTAGTAGGAGATGTTAGTTATTCTTGCATATTATTATACTTCTCCAATTTGTGAGATTTTTAATTAAAAGAGATTGGGAATCTAACAAAAAACTAACATCTGTACATTTCACTAGGGGCTGTTTAATATCATATCTTCATGATCTCTAGTGTTTTTAGGTCCTGTTTTCTGTTTTTGGTCATTGACCTATGGGAAATTAAATGTCCTAACTCATAAGCTAGTCTATTTCCTCCCTTAAAGATTCCATTTCAGTATAAGATTTGTTCATATGGATATTCGATGATCCCAAGAAATTTTTTTGTTTGGTTGACTTCATAATGGCATTGTGGTTATGTAAAAAATGTCCTTTTATTTTCAGTAATGCATACTGAAGTATGTATGGGGAAAATGATAGGAGATCTAGGATTTCATTTAGAAAAATTAAGCAATAATAACAAAAAGATAAGTGGAGCACTTGTAGTCTTGATGTGCATGTCTTGATGGTTGTTGAATCTGCAGTATATGGAAGTTCATTGTCATGGTCACTCTACTTTTGTAAATGTTTGAAAATTTGTGTGGTAAAATAGGCGCACTCAGAAAAGATAGTCATTTAAATGTAGCATGATACATTTGGGGGAAAATTAAAATTGTATCTCAAAGACCTAATCTTATTTTCTGAACCGTCATGATATTGCAGGTGATGGTTGGATTCATAATGTCACAACAAATTGTTGGAAACAACTTACACATTTACCTAAAACAAGACCTAGGTAAGTCTAGAAATTCACAAATAGTAAAATCATTAAGAATTTTTAAAGTATTAAAATATAGTACCAAATTTATAGTGTTTGCCATTGAAACCATAAGCCATTAAGAAGGATATCTTTCAAATGAGCTTGATGTTACCTAAATAATTTATTATTTTAATTATATCTGACTGTTAGAAATGATGTATCCAGTTTTCACCCATATTTGCATATTTGAAAATGTTATTCTTTTAGGTAAAAGCATAATCTTGCCTGATAACTGTGAAAATTAAGATAATTAAAATCATCATATGAGATTAATATTTTTAATATTAATATTTTTAATAAGCAGACAAAAATGGGGTTGGCTTTAATAGTAGTTATTTGTTTTTGGAAGAGGTTTAAAGCAAATTAATCAGGGAATTTGCTTCCATGTTGATTCAGTGGATGGCAGGTTATTATTAATCTTTATTAGCTGCATGATGTATTCATTGATGGAAATTTTTTGAAAATGAAAATGTTATTTATGGTGTATCATAGGATTAAAAATTTTAGAAGTTATATACTATTATTAGACTACAAAGAAAACTACATTTGTACTGTAATTCTTATTGTTTTCTAATTTTATTGAATAGTATAATAATATCTTCATAGGAAGTTCAGATTCAGCACATTATGATCATTATAATTGGTAATTCTTTTTTACGCTATGTATTTTAGAATTTTAAAAATACAGATTATTTATGCTAGTGTGAAATCAATTTAATGATATGTATTTTTGTTATTTAATAAATGATAGCTTACTTGAGAAACAGACCTGAAAATATTTATATTTATTTTGGTATATGTGTCTATATTAATATTCACAATATATTTAGAATTCATAATTGCAATTGTGATTCTTATGTTTTCATATAAAAACATTCATTGGAATGTATTACTTTAACAATTCTGGCTCTTTTGAAATTTTTTTTTTTTTAATGTAAAGAGTTTTGTACTAAGACATGGGAGCCTAGAGTTCCAGTCCTTGCTCAGCTACTACCTACTTCTTTGGCTTTGAAAAGTCACTTAAAGAAACTGAGCATTGGCCAGGTGTGGTGGCTCACGCCTATTAATCCCAGCACTTTGGGAGGCCGAGGCAGGAGGATCACTTGAGTCCAGGAGTTTGAGACCAGCCTGGGCAACATAGTGAGACCCCATCTCTACAGTTTTGTTTTTTTTTAAAGGCCGGGTGTGGTGGTGCACACCCGTAGTCCCAGCTACTTGGGAGGCTGAGGTGGGAGGATCACTTGATCCCAGGAGGTTGAGGTTGTAGTGAGCTGAGATGTGCCACTGCACTCCAGCCTGGGTAACACAGACCCCGTCTCAAAAAAAGAAAGAAAGAAAGAAACTGAGCATCGATTTCTTCATCTCTGAAATAAGAGAGTTGGACTAGATAATCTCTTAGTTTATTCCAGTTGTTTGATTGTATGAATGCATTAATTATAGACCAAAGTATTAGTAAAAATGTTTAATTTTAAAGTTGCTCCTATTTTATATTTCAACCCTTAATGAGTAATTAGAGCAACACAACTATTATCTATAATATACTATTAGTTAGAACTAGAGCTATGTAAAGAGATTTCTTTTAATTCAGCTGATGTGTCATGTAAATAATATGCTTTATTAGAATGTTTAGGTGATAAGTTTAGAGCAGCTGTGAAAGGACATAAACTATCAGTCTGTAGAAAAAACATCAGGTTGCAAGCTAGATGTCACCAAAATCAAGGCAGGAAAGGCTTTCCAGTGTTCTTCGATGATGAAATCCAGGCCAGAGTTTCCCTAAGGCAGATAAGACAGAGGCAGATCTACAGGTATGAGGTGAGGAGGAGAACAGGTGGGATACAGTTGAGTGTAAGGAGAACATATATATGTGTGTGTGTGTGTGTATATATATATATATACACACTAATTTTTATAAAAGTGACAATTTAGCTAAGATCTTTAAGCAATTTGTGCAAACTTTTCAAGTTGTAATTTGAAATGTAAGCTGCCCAATTCTCCTCTTAGAACTCTACAGCAAGGTTTCTCAACCTTGGCATTGCTGACATTTTAGACCACATAATTCTTTGTCATGAGGGTGTCCTGTGCATTGTAGTATGTTTAGCAGTATCCCTGTCCTTTACCCAGTAGATACCAGTTGTACTACCTTTTCTCTCCCAAGTTGTGACGACTAAAAATATCTCCATATACTGTGAAATGCCTCTTTAGGGGACAAATTGCCCCTGGTTGAGAACAACTGTTCTACAGTGTAGCACTCCTATTCTCTGGGTCTCACCTTCAATAAACCTATGGCTGAAAAGCCATATATATAGCCAGACCTGATAGCCTGTAGAGTTGGCTATCAGCAAGGACCCTTTTTTATGTGTCTGAAAAAGATGTTGGAGAAAATATTAGTATATAGAGCCCCAAGTACTGTTGGATCTGGTGAGTATCGCCAAGGTTACACATAACCTTCTCTCCAGGAAATTATTCTGTTCCTTCCCATGTATGAGAGCATTTTTTGTATTCTCTCTCCTTTACCTAACCCTCTTCCAGTCCCCATCCTCAACCCCACCACATAGTCTGGGTTCTTGTTGAAGATTTATATCAATGTATCATCTAAGATAAGAGTTGGAGAATTGGGCAGAGTATTTCCCAAACAACATCTCTAATGACTTGGTTCCATTTTGGGCCACAAGTGCATTTGTCATTAAATGTGTACGTGATTGTCTGAGGAAAGTATTTCGTTTAACGAATTGTGCATAATTCCACTGTTTGCACTTGTGAAATTTAAGTAAAAGGGATTAACGTACTAAAAATTAGTTATGTGTCCCAGTTCCTGGGAAGTAGAAAAAATAAAATAAGTTGTGTGGTAATAAAATAAGTTATGATTTATAATTGTTTTAGGTATCTGCTGCTTTAACAGTTGGTATATTAAGAAAAGTAATCAAGGCCAGGTGTGGTGGCTCACGCCTGTAATCCCAGCACTTTGGGAGGCCAAGGTGAGAGGATTGCTTGAGCCCAGGAGTTCGAGACCAGCCTGGATAATACAGTGAAACCCCATCTCTGAAGAAAAAAAAACAAAAAACAAATTAGCTAGGTGTGGTGGCGTGTGCCTATAGTCCCAGCTACTCAGGAGGCTGAGGTGGAAGGATTGCTTGAGCCCGGGAGACAGAGGATGGAGGAAGTGGAGATTGTGCCACTGCACTCCAGCCTGGGTGACAGAGCCAGATCCTGTCTCAAAAAAAAGAAAGAAAAGAAAAGGAATCAAAGTACTCTAAAAGTCAAAGCAATGACTATGTAAAAATCCCTAATTTACTCTCTAAAATTGGGAAAGTTTTTTGAGAGTTCTCATACTCTGGAAATATTCAACTTTGTAAAACCATAAAATTAGTATTTGGTTTTTTTTTTTGTTTTTTGAGATGGAGTCTCAGTCTGTCATCAGGCTGGAGTGCAGTGGCATGATCTTGGCTCACTGCGACCTCTGCCTCCCGGGTTCAAGCGATCCTCCTGCCTCAGCCTCCTGAGTAGCTGGGACTACAGGAGAAAATTATTGTTTGTTAATAATGTGATACTGGAAATAGACGTGAGCTATCAGACCACTTCCAAAAGAGCATTAGATGCTCTACTCCTTTGTGAAATAATTTGTATATATGATGACTGAATATATTATGTTGTTTTCTTGATATTTATTTTTGTTTGGTTGGTTGTTGTTTTTTTGTTTGTTTGTTTGTTTGAATCGGAGGCTCACTCTATCGCCCAGGCTGGAGTGCATGGAGAAATAATTTGTGTATCTAATCACTGAATATATTATGTTTTTTTTTTCATGTTTGCTTTTGTTTGGTTGTTTTTTTGTTTGTTCGTTTGTTTTTTTTGAGTTGGAGTCTCGCTCTGTCGTCCAGGCTGGGGTGCAGTGGTGTGATCTCGGCTCACTACAACCTCCACCTCCTGGGTTCAAGCAGTTCTCCTGCCTCAGCCTTCTAAGTAGCTGGGATTACAGGCATGTGCCAATACGCTCAGCTAATTTTTTTTTTATTTTTAGTAGAGATGGAGTTTCACCATGTTGGTCAGGCTGATCTTGAACTCCTGTCCTTGTGATCTGCCCATCTCAGCCTCCCAAAGTTCTGGGATTACAGGCTTGAGCCACCGTGCCCAGCCTCATGTTTGCTTTTGTTATTCACAAGTTTTCGAGCAGAAAACTGGGTACAGAACACCACATGAGGCATTTTTAAGAAACCATAAAATTAGATTCCCCAAGTTCCCATGGTGTGCTGGTAATGGCCAACAACCACTCTCTAGAGTGTGAGGATGCCCTAATTTGTAGCATTTGCTGATTTCCAAGGTGTAAATACTCCTACCCTGGCCAATTTCAAGCTTCCAACGTGATGTCACTGCACATGGAGTTGGATGCAGATATGCACAATCAGCTTCTGCTAGCCAGTAAGCCTATTCCAGCACACCACTGTGACAATTTCTTACCTCAAGGACCTCGTAATCTTAGGTAGCTAGTCAAACAGCTAAAGTAGCATACAGAGCAGTTCATCTTCAAATGTAAGTGAGGCGAGTATAAAATGAGCACATAAACATTAAAGGGTGCTGAATAGAGATGGTAACAGGACCAGTTTTGGGTAGGTATTTGGAATACTTCCTGGGTGTTTGGAGCCTGTTTTTAAGGCCCAGTAAGAATGGCTTATTATTCTAAGCATGAGAAACAGAGTGAACAAAAGCCTAGAGATAGATAATAAGCTTTTCTCATAGGGGAAGCAAGGAAATGAATTTAGCTAAGTAGAGGGCTCATTTAGGAAGAAGCCAAGAATTTAGATTTGTGGGAAAAAGAAACAGTGGTTGATCACAAATATTAGGCTAGGAAAAACAGCCATTGGTAGCGCAGATACTTCCTCATCAGGAAATTTCCATGGTTAGAAACAATATTTGAAAAATATTTGTTATTAGCCATGTGTAGCTGGGGGAGATGAGAGACTGAAAAGCTAGGAACGTATTATGGTGTTCTGTACTCCGAGTCAAGAGTAGTGTGACAATGGAAATGTGAAGGAGTGCCAAACTGGATTTGTTGGGTGATGGGGAGCATAGAGTAGGAAAAAAAGAGGCAAAAATTATAAGAACAGTAACATGGCAGATAGTAATAAGAAAACTGGGAAAGTGCCTGTTTCAGCAATAAGGTGATCAGTTCCTTTTTAATTTATTTCACTGTAGGAATAATATGTATGTGAAAAAAAGGTTATAAAAATATTGAAGGATATAATAGGGTTATTAAGAGTCATCTCTGGCTGCGTGTGGTGGCTCATGCCTATAATCCCAGCACTTCGGGAGACCGAGGCAGGAGGATTACCTGATCCCAGGAGTTCAAAACTAGCCTCATCTCTTTAAAAAACAAAAACAAAAAACAGAGAGCGTCATCTCCTTAATGGTGTGATTTAATGAACTCTAGAGGAATCTTTGTAACCCCTTTTAGGATATTCCAGAGGTTCAAATTCAATCATGTCTCTTTTAAATAGATTACATTTTAGAGTATGAAATTTAGAATTGATTTATATATAATATACAGTTTCTTCCATGACAATGTTTCACTCTGTTTATAATTTTCAATCACAGGTTATGGCACACAGCCTGTTTGGGAAAAGAAAATGAAATAATGGTATTTGGTGGGAGCAAAGATGACTTACTTGCCTTGGATACAGTAAGAAAATTTTATATCTAAATATGTCCTCTGAGTAGTTGTGTTATTCAGCCTAAATGGCTATTCAGCAGGAGTGTTGATATTCTAACATTGCAAAATATGAAGGGCATGAAATGTTACTCTGTGGTTTAAATGATCTTCAGGATGACTGGCTTTTTTTTTTTTTTTTTTTTTGAGATGGAGTCTTGCTCTGTCGCCCAGGCTGGAGTGCAGTGGCACGATGTCGGCTCACTGCAAGCTTCACCTCCCGGGTTCATGCCATTCTCCTGCCTCAGCCTCCTGAGAAGCTGGGACTACAGGCGCCCGCCACCATGCCCAGCTAATTTTTTGTATTTTCAGTAGAGATGGGGTTTCACCGTGTTAGCCAGGACAGTCTCGATCTCCTGACCTCATGATCCACCCGCCTCGGCCTCCCAAAGTGCTGGGATTGCAGGTGTGAACCACCGCGCCCAGCAAGAATGACTGGCTTTTATGAAGCCTTTCTGGATATTTTGGATTTACGAATCAAAATAGGTCTATTAGTTTGATTATCCAAATTATTAAGAAGACCTTTTAAAGGATAACTCCTCTTTCTCTTTTCTCTTACATGGGTTTCTCTAATATTATTGAATTAAAATATTTGTATGTAGGCCAGATGTAGTTGCCTACGCCTCTAATCCCAGCACTTTGGGAGGCCAAGGCAGGCAAATCAGTTGAGGCCAGGAGTTCGAGACCAGCCTGGTCAACATAGCAAAAACCCATCTCCACTAAAAATACAAAAATGACCCAGGTGCGGAGACGCATGCCTGTAGTCCCAGCTACTTGGGAGGCTGAGGCATGAGAATCGCTTGAACCCAGGAGGTGGAGGTTGCAGCAAACCAAGATCATGCCATTGCACTCCAGTCTGGGTGACAGAGCGAGACCCTGTCTCAAAGAAATACATATTTGTATCTAATATTTGATACATAAAAAGAATATTAATCATGTAGATTCTAAGTATAATAAATACCCATTAATTTTGTTAGCTAATTTTAGAGTTAGAACATCATCAGTACTGTTGAAGCCACTTGATTATTCCTTCTGAATCTTACCTCCTAGCTTCTTCCCTCAAGAGGAAACGACTTTGTTGAAATATTTCAAGTATATTCTTTTTTATTTTTTTGAGCCAGGGTTTCGCTATTGCCCAGGCTGGAGTGCAGTGGCATGATCTCGGTTCACTGCAACATCTACCTCCTGAGTTCAAGCGATTCACCTGCCTCAGCCTCCCAAGTAGCTGGGATTACAGGTGTGTGCCACCATGCCTGGTTAATTTTTTGTATTTTTAGTAGAGATGAGGTTTCACCATGTTGGTCAGGCTGGTCTTGAACTCGTGACCTCAAGTGATCCACTCACCTCAGCCTCCCAAAGTGCAGGGATTACAGGCATCAGCACCGTGCCTGGCCTAGTCTCTTTTTCACTGTGTATCTTTTACCACTGCTTTACTCAGCTGTTTTACATTTAGTTTAAAGCATTGCAATTTTAAAATTTGATAAAACTAAGGTCAAAGGTATAAATGAATAGCATTTGGAGAGTATGGTTCTTTCACTCCTAGCACCCTGGGAAATTCAGAGCAGGGCGGCCATATTTATATACTCTACACAATGGGACAGTTCAGGAACGATTTGTCTGGTTTCGTGTAGTGCACTCAAAAATAGAGCATTCTGAGCCATCAGGGATGGGGTACTGCGAGCCAGAGCCTAATCCAGAGGGCAATAGCTCCCTTTCATCTCTTGAGGCACAGTTATCTCCAGAGCTTCTCCTATGGAGTGGCAAACTCCAAAATAGGATGGCTTCTCTCCAGGGAATTTGCTTTATTTTGTAGTTATGAAGCCCCTAACTTAAATGTTTTGTATATTGAAAGTTTTAGAGCTTTCTTTGGCTGAGAATTCAGTGCTTCACTAAAAGATTAAAACTACAACTTTGCATTTATTAAAAAAGCAAATTTTGTGGTTTGTCTTCTCTTTCTTGGCACTAGAAATCTTCATTTAGGATGCAAAGTTTATCATGAAAATAGGAATTCTGATTAAAAGTATGATCATAAATTATGAAATTCTAAAGACCTATTTGAAAGGATTAGATAAATTTTCTGTAACTTTTCTACCACATTAACTTTTAGATGAGAGAGTCATTATTCAAATAATCTTGAGATCTTGACTTTCAAATTAAGAATTCCCGGGGAGGACTGGGCGTGGTGACTCAC
>NW_012106475.1:7065988-7067587 GCF_000951045.1 Mandrillus leucophaeus | reverse complement strand
GCCTGGCCAATATGGCAAAACCTAGTCTCTACTAAAAATACAAAAAAAATTAGCCAGCCATAGTGGTGGGCACCTGTAATCCCAGCTACTCAGAAGGCTGAAGCAAGAGAATCGCTTGAACCTGGGAGTTGGAAGTTGGAGGTTGCAGTGAGCGGAGATTGTACCACTGTACTCCAGTCTGGGCGACAGAGTGGGACTCCATCTCAAAAAAAAAAAAAAAAAAGGAAAACCACTACTGTTATTTTTTAACTCACTTCTTGGTGAAGAATGTATTTCTTATTTTCAAATTTGCAATTATGTAGGCTATTGGTTAGGTAAAAACGTGGTCACTGAAAATTGGAAACCACAAACTCAAAGTTTGTAGGTAGCAGGTATGTGTATCTAGGTGTATGTTTATGTGTGTGCATGAATTTATGTATCAACAGCTAGAAAGATTTATTTGCTGCCTTATACAATCTTTTACATTTATAAAATTAAAAAACATTCACTTATTGTTATTTTTATCAAAAACTCAATAATGCCTTTTTTATGTTGATTAGGGTCACTGTAATGATTTATTGATCTTTCAAACACAGCCTTATTCGCTACTCAGGTAAGCAAATTTAATATTTTCTATATATTTGCTATGAATATATGATAATTTCTTTCTCATTTTTGGGAAGAGTTGAAATAGTTTTCAGGTTGTTTATGACATGAATTCAAGAATATGTTTGCATCTTCTTAATAGTATAATCAAATTTATAATGGCGAACTATACACCAATGTGAGTTTTAAAAATTAAAATATACTGGCTTGGTGTGATGGCTCACACCTGTAATCCGAGTGCTCTGAGAGGCCAAAGCAGGAGGATCACTTGAGGTCAGGAGTTCAAGACCAGCGTGGGTAACATCATGAAACCCACATCTCTACAAAAAAAAAAAGTAGCTGGCATGGTTGCTCACGTGTGTAGTCCTGGCTACTGTGGCTACTAGGGAGGCTGACGTGGGAGGATGGCTTGAGCCCAGGAGTTTGAGGCTGCAGTGAGCTATGATCATGTTTCCTGCACTCCAGCCTGGAAATAGACTGAAAGCCTGTCTCAAAAATAAATAAATAAATAAATATTTATTACACACACATATATACATACATGTGTGTATATGTATTTTGTGTGTATATGTATGTGTGTGTGTGTATGTATACATACAATACAGTCACTGTTTTGTTTGTAAAATTGCTTTTAGTTTATATGGTAATATTAAACATACTATATTTCCTTAATTCTAAGCCTGACATTTTTCACATTTTAACTTTTTGGAAATTAGAATGTGCCTAAAAATATATATCATATATATGTTATATACAGTCATTCCTTGGTATTTGTGGGAATCGGTTCCAGGAAAACCCCCACTTGGATACCAAAATTCATGAATGCTCAAGTCTCTTATATAGGGTGATGTAATATTTGCATATAAACCTATGCCCATCCTACTATATACTTTAAATAATCTCTACTTTACTCATAATTCCTAATACAATTTAAATACTATGAAAGTAATTGTTACACTGTATTGTTTTGGGTATAATTACAAGAAAAAAAAAGTCTGAGGCCGGGCGCGGTGG
>NW_012106475.1:7062488-7065683 GCF_000951045.1 Mandrillus leucophaeus | reverse complement strand
AAAAAAAAAGTCTGTACATGTTCAGTACAGATACAACCTTCATAAGCCTAACTACATTTTCAATCTGCAGTTGGTTGAATCCACAGAGGAGGAACTTACAGATACAGGGGGCTGACTGTATATATACACATACACAGACATTTAATATCGAAGAATTTCTTTTTTAACCCCAAAGCTAGTATTAAGTTGGTGATATGACTTATAGTGTCTTAGCTCATACATTCTTGCTCTAAAAGGAGTCCATACAAAGTTTAGTGGGAGGATTATGGAAGAAACCCCTATTTCTATCTGTGAGAGTTAGGAGAAAGGATTTGAGAGATGTAGAAGTTGCCCAGTGAACATGTGTGGGAATTTTATGCAGAGGGAATAACATAAGCGAAGACATACGAGAAAGAGAGAGAGAAAGAGAGGGGACATGCTATATTTCAAGGAGTATACTGTAACATTTAGATGTTCTATAACATGAACCACTTGAAAACCATTAGACTAGCTCAAACTGGACCTTTCTAATATCTTTCTTAACTACCCCTTCTCTTCGCACAGTAGTTCTCAAACTAAACTCTCATGAGGGGCTTCAAAAAAATTAATGCCTGTGTTCTGCCCCCACAGGTGGTGATTTAATTAGTCCAGGGTGTGGCCTGCACTTTGGATTGCAAGTTCCTCATATGCAGGGATCAAGAAACACTTGAGTGCCTACTTGGGAAGCCACTGTGCCATGAAATAAAAAGGCATAGCCTTTCCCTAAAATTGCAAATAATATAGAAGGTAGACTGTCAAGCTTTCAGACTTTTTCTACAATAGAAAAAGGAAATTGCCTTAAAAGAAACATATACAAAGTTTATGAGAATACTGGAGAAGAAGGCATTTTGTCTGTCTATGATTAAGATGGCAGAGGTTAGGGAAGTCTTCACAGAAGAAGGATTTGAGCTAAGAATTTGCCATGAACAAACAATGAAAGGGTGTTAGTGTAAAGATATATAAAAAAGCATAGTGTGTTCTGGAAACTGAATTCTTCAGCATCCCTGGAATGTAGTATGAGGCAGAGAGTTGCAAGAAATGATGTTGGACAAGAAATCAGAAATCATATGTCATCTAGAACTTTATCTCTCTTTTACAGTATCTGGTGTAAAAGAGATCAAGAGCCATTCAAAAATTTGGAGCAAGAGAATAAGATGATCATATTACAAGTTAGACAATTCCTCTGGCGACAGAGTGGATGAAAAATTGAAGGGATATGTGACTGGGTAAAGAAAATCGGTAAAGAGACTATTACAATGGTCAGGTACAGAGTGAATGTCTGATTTGGAAAGTATCAATGGGGCTGGAGAAGGAAGGGAGATGGAGATATTTAGGAGAGAGAATGGACTTGGTAGTTAAATAGATGCCAAGGAAAAGGAGTGGGAAGAATTAATGATAGGAATATGGAGAAAGGCAGTGGTCTGAAGATGGGATAAGGGTAGAAATGATGAGTTTGGTTTTGGATGTGCTAAGTGTTTATGGGAACTCCAGTGGAGCTATCCATTAAATGCTTAAATATATGGAAAAAGGTCTGGGCCAGACATAAAATTTCAGAATCATTGGAGAATTAGTAAGTGTGGATTAGCTCTGGCCAGGAGGAGTTTTAGGAGTAAGGAGAAAGCCAACAACTCAGCATTAGGAACTTACTACATTTGAGAGGTAGGGAGAAGAAAAGGAGGCAGCAAGAGAGTGACCAGAGAAGTTGAAGGCTAGCCAGGAGATAATGGTAGCACAAAAACCAAGAGAAGGGAGATCTGAACAAGGAAAGACTACTGTAAAGAGATCCCAGAATATTTGGATTGAAAAGCACTGTGGATAGTACACATTTTCCCTCGTCTCCATTTTCACAGTCAAGGATCCAGTGTCTGTAGTCTCACTCCTCACCACTGCTTCCAGGTTATATCATTTCACATGCAGGTGTTGCCATCCACTAACCTCTGGCTCATTTTCCCCCAGTCACTGAAGACTTTGGCCCTGGCTCACTACAGTCCCTTTTCATGACTGGTTTTAGTATCTGTGTGGAGAACCCTTTTCATTCTTTATGATCTCACTCAGGACAGTTCCACCTGTGAAATCTTAAACTCCCATCCTCCTCTTGGACCAGAAACCTCTTATCCTTTTAATTCTTACACTCCCTTACTGCCTGGACTCTTCTGGGTTCTCCAAATAATAAGACCCTTCCAGTTTTAACTTTCTTTCGTATCCAGCCTAGTTCATCTGCACTTCTTTCCCTTGCCAGCAATTTTAGTCCCTTTCTCCACCGTTTCTCTGTTGGTGAAGGTGGAAGCCAGGATGACTTCTGGGGAAGAGCACCAAGACCAAGGGAGGATGAGTATGTTTGTTTATATCCTGGTCGGGCAAGAGAAGCCAGTGAAGAGTAGGTTGTTAGAAACAAGAAAATGTAGGAAAGTGGGTAGAGCAGTGTCTTGAGAAGGTGATTTTAGCAAAAAGATTTTTAAATTAGTCCTTGACTGGAGAAAGGATTCTTTTCTTTAAAATAGTGGAGAAAGAAGGAAGTATGGATATATAGATAGAAAACTTTTTTGGTTGGGGCAGGACGTTGAGAAGTTCCACTTGATAGTGAGGTCATCTGATAAGAGAAAAGAGAAGTGAGGATAAGAACTTAAGATGAATGGTGAAGATTTGAAGTAGCTGCCTAGGTGACTGCAAGAAGATGCTGACTTCTGTCTGTGGGATATATAACAAAGGAGCACGCAGCTGTGGTAGAATATCATCAATATGTAGTGGCACCATAGCTGAGACACATGGCTTTCCCCAGTAGCACTAAGCAGCTGGGTTGCAGGTGCAGAAAGGAGATGACTGGCTGAATTTATCCATCATTGCAGTTTGGCCGGGATGGGTAACAGAAATGGTGGAGAAGGGGATTAAAATTGCTGGCAAGAGAAGGAAGTGCAGGGAACTAGGCTGGATACGAAAGAAAGTTAAAACTGGAAGGGTCTTATTATTTGGAGAACCCAGAAGAGTCCAGGCAGTAAGGGAGTGTAAGAATTAAAAGGATAAGAGGTTTCTGGTCCAAGAGGAGGATGGGAGTTTAAGATTTCACAGGTGGAACTGTCCTGAGCGAGATCATAAAGAATGAAAAGGGAGGCCGGGCGCGGTGGCTCAAGCCTGTAATCCCAGCACTTTGGGAGGCCGAGGCGGGTGGATCACGAGGTC
>NW_012106475.1:7054605-7061573 GCF_000951045.1 Mandrillus leucophaeus | reverse complement strand
ACCATATTGGCCAGGCTGGTCTCGAACTCCTGACCTCATGATCTGCCCGCCTCGGCCTCCCAAAGTGCTGGGATTACAGGCGTGAGCCACACCGCCCAGCAGAGAGAGATTTTATATATAAATCATTTATATAATGATCAATGTATAACCATATAAACATGATTTTAATGATTTTATTAAATGATGAGAGTGGACTTAATCATGCTAAGAGGTCATTGGAAACCTCAGCAAGAACAGCACACATATATGTATATGTGAGTGTGTATAAAGGATCAAATTATGCAGGCTGTTTTGTAATATCTTTCATGTAAATAATCATTCAATGTAATAAATCTATACTCGTTAGTGATGGCTATATAGGTTCTATCTCGTGGAAATACAATTTATTGGCTAGGTGCAATGGCTCAAGCCTGTAATCCCAGCACTTTGGGAGGTCGAGGCAGGTGAATCACCCAAGGGCAGGAGTTTGAAGTTCGAGACTAGCCTGCCCAAAGTGGTGAAACCCCATCTCCACTAAAAATACAAAAAAATTAGCTGGGTATGGTGGCATATGCCTATAGTCCCAGCTACTTGGGAGGATGAGGTGGGAGAATTGCTTCAAACTGGGAAGCGAAGGCTGCAGTGAGCCGAGATCACATTACTACACTCCAGCCTGGGCAACAGAGTGAGACTCCGTCCCCAAAAAAAAAAAAAAAACCATTTATTAACTAGTCTATTAATAGATATTTAGGATATCTGCAATTTGGGGCTATTATAAAAATTAGGCATGAGGCCGGGCACAGTGACTCATGCCTGTAATCCCAACACTTTGGGAGGCCAAGGTGGGCGGATCACTTGAGGTAAGCGTTCAAAACCAGCCTGGCCAACATGGCGAAACCCCATTTCTATTAAAAATACAAAAATTAGCTGGGTGTGGTATGGCACACACCTGTAATAGCAGCTACTCGGGAGGCTGAGGCAGGAGAATCGCTTGAACCCAGGAGTGGGAGGTTGCAGTAAGCTGAGATCAGGCCACTGCACTCCAGCCTGGGTAACAGAGAAAGACTCCATCTCAGGGGAAAAAAAAATTAGTCATGAAATATTCTTATATATTCCTATGGAAGGCTGACATATCACCTGTTGTATTGTGATGATTCCTGCTTGGCTCCCACTGCCAGAGACAAACTGCAGATTCCTTCGAGTGGTACTCAGGGCCTCCATTTATCTGTCTCACTTCTGGCCATGCCCCACTCTAATGCTCTGCCCTCCAGCTGTATTTAGACAATAGAAGTGCAGTTTCTGTAATCTTATTTCTCATCTCTAGGGCTTTGCCAGTGTGGTTCTTCTAGCTGGAATACCTTTGTTTCTTTAATTTGTTGAAGACCTCAAGGTCTCAGCTTGGACCTCCCATCGGGAGAGTTTCCCTGGGCTTGCTAAGGTTGTCTTAGTTATTCTTTTCCTCTGATTCCCACAGAACCCTGTGCCTGTACTTCGACCTCCCAGGACATTTTAACTCACTTCTTGTTTAGAGTTGTTCCAGAGTGAAGGGAAAAAGCTTCATAAGAGTATGGAAGAACATCTAAATCTCTAAGAGTCTAAGTGCTTGTAACAATGACAACTAAACCACAGCCGAATCAAATGAGTCTGTTAAAAAAAATTTTTAACACTTATTTTTTGAATTAAAGTTTATTAATTGAAACAGATGCTTTTTTGATAGTTCTTAAGTTTCTTTTGGTTTTAAAGTACAAAATCCTCTTCAAAATAGCATAAGATTTAAAAGGGCATTGTACTTGGAAGGATACTGCCCTCTAGTCTAATGGAATCAAAGGGAAAAGAAATGAACACCCAGGCCCCCAGAAGAGTAGAAACCCAAGTGGTCTCTTGGCACTTTCTGTATTGCTCCATTCCTGTCTTTCAACCTGCTCTCTCTGGGTCACGTAAGTCAAGTGTGTAACCCCCGTGCAGTTGTTTATGGAGAAAACATGGAGCAGATATAAAAATAGATGTTAGATGTTTCATCTTGAGGTGACAGAAGCAAAGGGCAGTTCTGAGAGAAAGGTATATGGTTACTGGGCTGATTGAAAGGATAACATAAACAGGAGCTGCTGTAGACTCATCTGGTTTGAAATTAAGTCTGAATCATTTTTACTTAAAGAACATTATGCATGGTAAGCCGTATATTCTGTTTCCGTTGGATTTTGGTCAGATTTAGTCTTTATGCTATAAAAATACATGATTATTGTGGTGCTCTGGGGAAAAAAATCCTATCATGTTCCAAACAAGACAAATGAATGCATTGCCATATAAAATTTTTATGATGATTTTAAATTTTAGGAATACTTAACTATAACAAAGGATAAATGTTTGAGGGGATGGATACCCCATTTTCCATGTCATGATTATTATGCATTGCGTATCTGTGTCAAAACATCTCATGTACTGCATAAATATATATACCTTCTATGTACTGACAAAAATTAAAACTGAAAAAAGGTGGAAGTCCAGTACTACAATGTTAAAAAAGAAAGAATTCTTAACTATAAATCTTTTATATTATAACCTCAGGTTCAAGACTAATAATTCTGTTATGTTTTATTTACAGGTCATGCCTTGACTGCATTGGTAAAAATTCTATCATGTTAGAAAGTCAGATATCTTTGTTACCTCCTAAACTTCTGCAACAAGTACTCAAAAAAATAACATTTTGGGCTGCAGCTAATCACCGAGAAGAACAAAGAGTCCAAAAAGAAGAAACAGAAAAGAAGTGTCAGTGGATCAGTAGCAATTAAATTGTTATATACTCTACATATTTAGTATGTCTTAACATTTTAATCAGACTGTACAGTTACACTCCCAAATTGCAGGCTCTATTTAAAGGATAAAATTTGGAATACAAATACTCTGTTAAGTGACTGTATGCCATGGGATGTATGAAAAAAAGATGTTAATGCAGATTAATTTATATTTGTAAACAAATTTCCTTACAAGCTACAGAACAATTATTCTTTCTGAAAGTAAGTACAGTTATAACAGATTTTAACTCAAATATGTATTCTTTACTGGAAAGATTACATACATTTGAGAATAAGAAATTACTCTCAAGAACTTCAGACATCCCCAACGTAATTTCATAAATATATAAATACATGTATGTATGCGAAAACACTACATATACACTTTCAGAAAGAATAAACTTTCTCAAGTCATTTTGAAGTTACCTAAGGTTCTCCTTGAATAACTAATACAGTGGGCCAGATATTATAAAATAGGCAAACACCAGAATGGTATTAAATATTGAACTCCTGCCCTTTTCGACACTTACCTAGTAAAGTATTCTTAGGCATCATCATAACTTTTCCTCACCTTTATTCGAATAGAGGAATAAATGTCAATTGTCTCTCCATTACCCCTAAGTTATTAGTTTGTCTAGTTTATATATAAAGACCATGCTTTAAAGTACATAAAGTGGAGGTTTATTTATCATACAGGCTTTGAAACATTGAGAAGCAGTATTTTTATTAACTTTTTGAGACATATTAAAATACATTTTGCCTTAGAAGACTGCTTCTAAAGTAATTTTTGTAAGTAATGAGATGGGATGGTAATCTAGTAATTTGACTTTATAGAAACCCCTCAGTTTGGCCCACACCATTCCACAGAGTTGTGCTCAAGACGGATACTGAAAAAAATCTCATACCTTCCGTTTTATTTTCAGCATTACCATCTCTACAGAAATAGAACACTGTATCTTTATATTCCTAAAAATGGTACTTTTGGCATAATTAAGAAATTTTTCTTCATATTATCACAATCATGCCCTTCCATTGAATTACTAATTACAATTAATTACTA
The DNA here is from genome assembly GCF_000951045.1 of Mandrillus leucophaeus. Lineage (NCBI taxonomy): Eukaryota > Metazoa > Chordata > Mammalia > Primates > Cercopithecidae > Mandrillus > Mandrillus leucophaeus. The sequence goes on along the minus strand of NW_012106475.1, from coordinate 7,057,742 downwards.
AAAAGCTTGGTATATGAAATTATTCTCCACAATATTACCATGCAAGTTATCTCTGAAATTTAAAATGTTAAAGAAAAATATTTCTATATTGAAATATATATAATTTATAAATGAAAATTATAGTAGTTTGTAGTATTTCGTTGAATTTTAGAGAGATATTTCATATATATTTACTATATTTTGGATGTGTAAAGCTTCTATTTATGTATTGAAATATTTTTTTACATTTTATTTATTGTACAAAGTATATGTGATTACTGTCTTCGTTTTTGTCAGTGTAAAGCAGTCATTAGAATTGATTGTACAAAAAATATTTCATTGTCAGTTTTCATTTTTCTCACTATTTTTAGGCTGAATAACAGATTTAGAAAGTGAATCTCACAAGTAATTCACATCTTGGAAATAATTACCTTATTATGCTACGATGCTGATGAACTTTAGCATCAGTCTTTTATATTTAAGGCAAAAATATATCAAAATCTGATTAGATATTGATAGATGACATTGAGCAGAAGGAACACCGTTTTAAAATGGCTTCTGGATTATGTGAATGCCTTCGCCCGCCTCTTAGAAGAGCACCTCTATTTTTAAATGGTGTATTTGGAACATTAAAAGTTGGATTAGCCCCCTCAAAATACACACTCTGATGGGCTTTAAGAGAATGAAAATCTGGCCAGGTGCAGTGGCTAACGGCTGTAATCCCAGCATTCTGGGAGGCTGAGGCAGGAGGCTTGCTTGAGGCCAGAAATTCAAGACCAACCTGTCTGTTAAAAAAACAAAAAACAAAAACTCAGAATATTACACTTGTCAGAAAGGATTCTTTTAAGGTTATTATTATTTTTAGTGTGATATAATAACACATCAAAATTAGTGTACTTTTTTTCCAAATAGTATTTTTGCAAAAACACCTTTAGAAATATTTTTTAGAGGCTGGGCATGGTGGCTCATGTCTGTAATTCCAGCACTTTGGGGGGCCGTGGTGGACAGATCACTTAAGACCAGGAGTTCGAGACCAGCCTGGCCAACATGGCAAAACCCTTTCTCTACTAAAAATACAAAAATTAGCTGGGTGTAGTGGCATGCACCTATAGCGCATGCATGCATATATATATATATAAAAAAAATATATCTCATATATATGTATCTCATATATATATACACATATCCATCATATATATATGAGATGTGTATATACTTTGGAACTTTGTACTGTCAGCTGACACACACACTGATGTTTTCATCAATGTGGGGGTTTTTTTGTTTTTTTTGGAGACAGAGTCTCACTCTGTCACCCAGGCTGGAATGCAGTGGTGCGGTCTCAGCTCACTGCAACCTCCGCCTCCCAGGTTCAAGCAATTCTCGTGCCTCAGTCACCCAAGTAGCTAGGATTACAGGTGCGTGCCACCACGCCCAGCACTAATCTTTGTATTTTTAGTAGAGACGGGGTTTTGCCGTGTTGGCCAGGCTGGTCTCAAACTCCTAACGTCAAATGATCCGCCTGCCTTGGCCTTCCAAAGTGCTGGGATTACAGGCATGAGCCACCATGCCCAGCCACCAGTGTGTTATTTAAACATGTATGTGAGAGAAATAAAGTCACTGTGGTAGAATAATTGTCAGGGTAGTGCATACTATTGGTGAATTAAAATTTAGATTTCAGAATTTCTGGGAGGAAAGGAAGCAATTTTAAGGAGCAGATGATCCCCATACCCACGTTTTTTGGTCCTCTTTCCTTTGTATTAATTTAATTCTTTTGGAATTTCCACTTTGATGAAGTTGCCATACAGTCCAGCATGTGGGCACAGCATGATTTTTTCAAATCATTCAATGTCTGTTGTTTACATTATGGCTCATTCTTGGTATTGTATATTCTATGGGTTTTGACATCTATATAAGGACATGTATTCACCAGTGTAGTATCATACAAAATAGTTTCACTGCCCTAAGAAATCCTCTGTGCTCTGCCTGTTCATTCTCCCTCTTCTCTAACCCCTGGAAACCACTGACCTTTTTACTGTTTACATAGTTCTGTCTTTTCCAGAATGTCATATAGTCATACTGGCTTCTTCACTTAGCAGTATGCATTTACATTTCTTCCATTTATCTTCAAAGCTTTATAGCTCATTTCTTTTTAGAGTTGAGTAATATTCCATTGTCTGAATTACCACAGTTTATCCATTCATCTACTGAAAACCATCTTGGTTGCTTCCAAGTTTTGGCAATTAGGAATAAAGCTGCTATAAACATCTGTGTGCAAGTTTTGTATAGACATAAGTTTTCATTTCATTTGGATCAATACCAAGGATCAAGATGGTTGAATCATATGGTAAGAATATATTTAGTTTATTAAGAAACCACCAGACTGCCTTCCAAAGTTTCTATACTTGATGAATGAGAGTTCCTGTTGCTTCACGTCCTTGCTGGCATTTGGTATTGTCAGTGTTTTGGGTTTCTTTGTTCTTTGTTCTAGTAGATATGTAGTGGTATCATATTGTTTTAATTTGCAATTTCCTAATGACATAGGATGTTGACATTTTTCATATGCTGACTTGCCATCTATATATCTTCTTTGGCGAGGTGTCTGTTCAGGTCTTTTGCTCATTTTTCAATCAGGTTATTCGTTTTCTTATTGTTACGTTTTAGGAATTCTTTGTATATGGTAGATAACAGCCCTTTATCAGCAGTGACTTGCAAAATTTTCTCCCAGTCTGTGGCTTCACTTCCAATTCTCTTAACATTGTCTTTCACAGAGCAAGTCCATTTCATCAGTTCTTTATTTCATGGACTGTGTTTTGGTGGTGTATCTGAAGTCATCACCAAACCCAAGATTATCTAGGTTTTCTCTTCTACAAATGTTACAGTTTTATGTTTTACATTTAGGTCAGTGGCCCATTTTGAGTTAATTTTTTTTTAAGGATGTAAGGTGTTTGTCTAGATTCATATTTTTGTTTGTCACTGTCCAGTTGTTCCAGCACCACTTGTTGAAAAGACTATCTTTGCTTCATTAATATTGCCTTTGCTCCTTTGTCAAAGATCAGTTTACTATATTCATGTGGATCTATTCCTAAGATCTCCATTCTGCTGCGTTTGCTTATTCTTTTGCCAGTACTACGCTGTCTTTAATACTGTCACTTTGTGGC
>NW_012106475.1:7051913-7053394 GCF_000951045.1 Mandrillus leucophaeus | reverse complement strand
TTGGCTCACTGCATCCTCCACCTCCCAGGTTCAAGTGATTCTCCTGCCTCAGCCTCCCAAGTAGCTGGGATTACAGGCTCCTGCCACCACGCTGGGCTAATTTTTGTACTTTTTAATAGTGACAGGAGTTCACTACTTTGGCCAGGCTGGTCTTGAACTCCAGAGTTCAAGTGATCCGCCCACCTTGGCCTCCCAAAGTGCTGGGATTACAGGCGTGAGTCACCGCACCTGGCCGTTAATTGATTTTCAAATGTTAAACCAGCCTTGCATATCTGGGATAAATCCTACTCAGCTGTGGTATATAATTCTTTTTGCACAGGATTTACTAATACAGATGTTCCTCAACTTTTGTTGGTGTTAAGTCCCAATAAACCCATTGTAAATTGAAAATATAAATCAAAAAATGCATAGTACACCTAACCTACCAAACATCATAGCTTAGCCTAGCCTACCTTAAACACGTTCAGAATACTGGCCAGGCATGGTGGATCACATCCATAATCCCAGCACTTTGGGAGGCCAAGGTTTGCAGATCATAAAGTCAGGACATCGAGACTATCCTGGCCAACATGGTGAAAACCTGTCTCTATTAAAATACAAAAAAATTAGCCAGGTGTGGTGGCATGCGCCTGTAGTCCCAGCTACTTGGGAGGCTGAGGCAGGGCAATCACTTGAACCTGGGAAATGGAGGTTGCAATGAGCCAAGATTGGGCCACTGCACTCCAACCTGGTGACAGAGCAAGACTCCGTCTCAAAAAAAAAAAAAAAAACAAACTGAGAATACTTATATTAGCCTATTGTTGGGCAAAATAATCTAAGACAAAGCCTATTTTATAATAAATTGTTGAATATATTGAATACAGTATAGTACAGTATTCGTTGTTTACCCTCATCATCGCATGGCTGATTGGGAGCTGCAGGTTACCACAGCTGCCCAGCGTAAGCAAGTATGATATTGCATATAACTAGCCCAGGAAAAGATCAAAAATCAAAATTTGAAGTACTATTTCTACTTAATGGTTATTACAGTCACACCATCATAAAGTCAAAAATCTTTAAGTAGAACCATAGTAAGTTAGGGATTGTTTGTATTTTGTTGAGAATTTTTGCATCTATATTTATGAGGGATATTAGTCTGTAGCTTTCTTACACTGTCTTTGCCTGGCTTTGATATTAGGGTAATGCTGGCCTCATATAATTAGTTAAGAAATATTTTCTCAGGCCAGGCACAGTGGCTCACACCTGTAATCTCAGCACTTTGGGAGGCCGAGATGGGTGGATCACTTGAGGTCAGGAGTTCGAGACTAGCCTGGCCAACATGGTGAAGCCCCGTCTCTACAAAAAATATAAAAAATTAGCCAGGTGTGGTGGCACACGCCTGTAATCCCAGCTACTCAGGAGGCTGAAGCATAAGAATTGCTTGAACCCGGGAGGCAGAGGTTGCAGTGAGCCAGGATCATATCACTGCGCTCCAGCCTGGG
>NW_012106475.1:7045544-7046907 GCF_000951045.1 Mandrillus leucophaeus | reverse complement strand
CACTGTCCAGTTGTTCCAGCACCACTTGTTGAAAAGACTATCTTTGCTTCATTAATATTGCCTTTGCTCCTTTGTCAAAGATCAGTTTACTATATTCATGTGGATCTATTCCTAAGATCTCCATTCTGCTGCGTTTGCTTATTCTTTTGCCAGTACTACGCTGTCTTTAATACTGTCACTTTGTGGCAAGTCTTGAAGTTGGGTAGTGGCAGTCCTCTGATGTTCTCTTTCAATATTTAGGTCTTTTGCATTTCCATATTAATTTTAGAATCAGTTTTTCAATATGTACAAAATAACTTGCTGGAATTGTTATTGGGATTGCATTGAATCTGTAGATCAAGTGAGGAAGTACCGATATTTATTTATTTATTTATTTATTTAGAGGTGGAGTCTCGCTCGTCACCCAGGCTGGAGTGCAATGGCGCAATCTTGGCTCACTGCAACCTCTGACTCCTGGTTTCAAGCGATTCTCCTGCCTCAGCCTCCTGAGAAGCTGGGATTACAGGCGCACAACACCACACCCGGCTAATTTTTGTATTTTAGTAGAGACGGGGTTTACATGTTGATCAGGCTGGTCTCGAACTCCTGACCTCTTGATCTGCCTGCCTCGGCCTCCCAAAGTGCTGGGATTACAGGCATGAGCTACCGCACCCAGCCAGAACTGATAACAGTAAACCTCCTGTCCATGAATATGGAATATATCTCCAATTATTTAGATGTTCTTTGAAGATTTTCATCCAAGTTTTGTGCATATTTTGTTAGACTTATACCTATGTATTTCATTTTGGGTGTTGCTAACATAATGCTAATGTGTTTTTAATTTCAAATTCCACTTACTCATTGCTGGTATAGGAAAATGATCGGCTCTTATATATTAATTCTGTATCCTGAAACCTTGCTATAATTGCTTATTAGTTCCAGGAGGGATTTTCTGGTCAGATTTTCTACATAGATGGTCATGTCATCTGCTAACAAGGACAGTTTTATTTCTTCCATCCCAATCTGTATAAAATTTCCTTTTCTTGTCTTATTGCATTAACTAAGACTTCCAATATGATGTTGGAAAGCAGTGGTGAGAGAGGACATCCTTACTTTGTTCCTGATCTTAAGGGAAAGTTTTGAGTTTCTCACCATTATATCTGATGTTAGCATAGGTATTTTGTAGATGTTCTTCATTAAGTTGAGGAGATTCCTGTCTATTCCTAGTTTGCTGAGAGTTCTTATCATGAATGGGTGTTGGATTTTGTCCAGTGCTTTTCCTGTATCTATTGATATGCTCATGTGATTGATTATGTAAATTTATTTTCTTTTTTTGTTGTTGTTGAGACCCAGTCTCGCTCTGTTGCCCAGGCTGGAGTGCAGT
>NW_012106475.1:7041180-7043669 GCF_000951045.1 Mandrillus leucophaeus | reverse complement strand
AGTAAGAAGTGTTTTCTCTGACTCTAATCTTTTGAAAGAGATTATAGAGAATTGGGGTGTTAAAGTCTCCAGCTATTATTGTATTGGGGTCTGTCTCTCTCTTTAGCTTTACTAATATTTACCTTAAACATCTGGGTGCTCCAGTGTTGAGTGCATAGATATTTAATTGTTGGCCGGGCGTGGTGGCTCATGCCTGTAATCCCAGCACTTTGGGAAGCTGAGGCAGGTGGATCACCTGAGGTCAGGAGTTTGAGACCATCTTGGCCAACATGGTGAAACCCTGTCTCTAGTAAACATACAAAAATTAGCCGGGCATGGTAGCACATGCCTGTAGTCCCAGCTACTTGGAAGGCTGAGGCAGGAGAATCACTTGAACCCGGGAGGCAGAGGTTGCAGTGAGCCGAGATGGTGCCACTGCACTCCAGCCTGGCAAGAGAGCAAGAGTCCATCTCAATAAAACAAAATAAAATTGTTATATCCTCTTGCTGAATTGACCCCTTTATCATTTATATAATGACTTTGTCCCTTACAGTTTTTGTCGTGAAATTTATTTTGTCTGAATAAGCATAGCTTCTCCTGCTCTTTTGTTTGTTTGTTTCCATTGGCATGGAACATCTTTTTCCATCCCTTTATTTTCAGACTATGTGTCTTTATAGGTGAAGTGCATTTCTTCCAGACAACAGATCATTGAGTCTTTTTTTTTTTTTAATTCATTCAGCCACTATATGTCTTTTGATTGGAGACTTTAGTCCATTTACACTCAATGTTATTATTGATAAGTCAGGACTTATTCCTGCCGTTTTGTTATTTGTTCTCCGGTTCTTTTGTTTCTCTTCTTTCTTGTCTTCCTTTTAGTAAAGATGATTTTCTCTGGTGGTATGATTGAATTTCTTGCTTTTTATTTTTTGTGTTTCCGTTATATGTTTTTTGATTTGAGGTTACCGTGAAGCTTGCAGATACTGTCTTAAAACCTATTATTTTAAGCTGATAGCTACTTAACACTGCTTGCATAAACTAACAAGCAAAAGGAAAACTAATAAAACCTCTACATTTTAACTTCATTCCCCAGCTTTTTAACTTTTTATCTCATCTATTTATTATTGTCCTATATATGTCTTGAAAGTTTGTTGTAGTGATTATTTTTGACTAGTTCATTTTTGTCTTTCTACTTAAGAGTAGTTTGCACACCACAGTTACAGTGTTATAATAGTCTGTGTTTTTCTGTGTATTTACTATTACCAGTGAGTTTAGTACTTTCAGATGATTTCTTACTGCTCACTGACATCCTTTTCTTTCTGAATTGAAGTACTCCCTTTAGCATTTCTTGTAGGACAGGTCTGGTACTGATGAAATCCCTCAGCTCTTGTTTGTCTGGAAAAGTCTTTATTTCTCCTTCATGTTTGATGGATATTTTCACTGGACATACTATTCTAGGGCAAAAGGGTTTTTTTTCCTTCAGAATTTAATTTTTTTCTTTTTTTATTATACTTTAAGTTCTGGGGTACATGTGCAGAACGTGCAGGATTGTTACATAGGTATACACGTGCCATGGTGGTTTGCTGCACCCATCAACCCATCGTCTATGTAAGGTATTTCTAATGCTATCCTCCCCCAGCCCCCCACTCCCAACAGGCCCTGGTATGTGATGTTCCCCTCGCTGTGTCCATGTGTTCTCATTGTTCAACTCCCACTTATGAGTGAGAACATGGTGGTGGTTGGTTTTCTGTCCTTGTGTTAGTTTGCTGAGAATGATGGTTTCCAGTTTCATCCATGTCCCTGCAAAGGACGTGAACTCATCCTTTTTTTATGGCTGCATAGTATTCCATGGTGTATATGTGCCACATTTTCTTTATTCAGTCTATCATTGATGGGTATTTGGGTTGGTTCCAAGTCTTTGCTATTGTGAATAGTGCCACAATAAACATACATGTGCATGTGTCTTTATAGTAGAATGATTTATAATCCTCTGGGTATATACCCAGTAATGGAATTGCTGGGTCAAATGGTATTTCTAGTTCTAGATCCTTGAGGAATTGCCACACTTGTCTTCCACAATGGTTGAACTAATTTACACTCCCACCAACAGTGTAAAAGTGTCTCTATTCCTCCACATCCTCTCCAGCATCTGTTGTTTCCTGACTTTTTAATGATCGCCATTCTAACTGGTGTGAGATGGTATCTCACTGTGATTTTGATTTGCATTTCTCTAATGACCAGTGATGATGAGCTTTTTTTCATATGTTTGTTGGCCACATAAATGTCTTCTTTTGAAAAATGTCTGTTCATATTCTTGGCCCGCTTTTTGATGGGGTGGTTTGTTTTCTTCTTGTAAATTTGTTTAAGTTCCTTGTAGATTCTGGATATTAGCCCTTTGTCAGATGGATAGATTGCAAAAATTTTCTCCCATTCTATAGGTTGTCTGTTCACTGTGATGATAGTTTGCTTTGCTGTGCAGAAGCTCTTTAGTTTAATTAGATCCCATTTGTCAA
>NW_012106475.1:7038941-7040100 GCF_000951045.1 Mandrillus leucophaeus | reverse complement strand
TTTTTTTTGAGACAGAGTTTTTGCTCTTGTTGCCCAGGCTGGAGTGCAATGGCGCAATCTCAGCCAACTGCAACCTCCGCCTCCTGGGTTCAAGCTATTCTCCTGCTTCAGCCTCCCAAGTAGCTGGGATTACAGGCATGTGCCTCCATGTCCAGCTAATTTTGTATTTTTAGTAGAGACGGGGTATCTCCATGTTGGTCAGGCTGGTCTTGAACTCCCGACCTCAGGTGATCCACCTGCCTCGGCCTCCCAAAGTGCTGGGATTACAGGTGTGAGCCACTGCACCTGGCTGATGGTGGGGTTTTCTAAATATACAATCATGTCATCTGCAAACAGAGACAATTTGACTTCCACTTTTCCTATTTGAATGCCCTTTATTTCCTTCTCTTGCCTGATTGCCCTGGCCAGAACTTCCAATACTATGTTCAATAGAAGTGGTGAGAGAGGGCATCCTTGTCTTGTGCCAGTTTTCAAAGGGAATATTTCCAGTTTTTGTCCATTCCGTATGATATTGGCTGTGGGTTTGTCATAAATAGCTCTTATTATTTTGAGATACGTTCCATCAATACCTAATTTATTGAGAGTTTTTACCTTGAAGGGGTGTTGAATTTTATCAAAAGACTTTTCTGCATCTGAGATAATCATGTGGTTTTTGTCATTGGTTCTGTTTATATGCTGGATTACGTTTATTGATTTGCATATGTTGAACCAGTCTTGCATCCCAGGGATGAAGCCAACTTAGTCATGGTGGATAAGCTTTTAGATGTGCTGCTGGATTCGGTTTGTCAGTATTTTATTGAGGATTTTTGCATCGATATTCATCAGGGATATTGGCCTGAAATTTTCTTTTTGTTGTTGTTGTTGTGTCTCTGCCAGTTTTTGCTATCAGGGTGATGCTGGCCTCCTAAAATGAGTTAGGGAGGATTCCGTCTTTTTGTATTGTTTGGAATAGTTTCAGAAGGAATGGTACCAGCTCCAATTTGTACCTCTAGTAGAATTCAGCTGTGAATCCATCTCGTGCTGGACTTCTTTTGGTTGGTAGGCTATTAATTATTGCCTCAACTTCAGAACCTGTTATTGGTCTATTCAGGGATTCAACTTCTTCCTGGTTTAGTCTTGGGAGGGTGTATGTGTCCAGAAATTTATCCATTTCTTCTAG
>NW_012106475.1:7030777-7038691 GCF_000951045.1 Mandrillus leucophaeus | reverse complement strand
GTATGTGTCCAGAAATTTATCCATTTCTTCTAGGTTTTCTAGTTTATTTGCCTAGAGGTGTTTATAGTATTCTCTGATGGTAGTTTGTATTTCTGTGGGATCAGTGGTGATATCCCCTTTATCATTTTTAATTGCATCTATTTGATTCTTCTCTCTTTTCTTCTTTATTCGTCTGGCTAGCAGTCTATCTGTTTTGTTGATCTTTTCAAAAAACCAACTCCTGGATTTATTGATTTTTTGTGTGTTTTTGTGTCTCTGTCTCCTTCAGTTCTGCTCTGATCTTAGTTATTTCTTCTCTTCTGCTAGGTTCTGAATTTGTTTGCCCTTGCTTCTCTAGTTCTTTTAATTGTGACGTTAGAGTGTCAATTTTACATCTTTCCTCCTTTCTTTTGTGGGCATTTAGTGCTATAAATTTCTGTCTAAACACTGCTTTAAATGTGTTTCAGAGATTCTGGTATGTTGTGTCTTTGTTCTCATTAGTTTCAAAGAATATCTTTATTTCTCCCTTCATTTCATTATTTACCCAGTAGTTATTCAGGAGCAAGTTGTTCAGTTTCCATGTAGTTGTGCGGTTTTGAGTGAGGGTTTTTTTTGTTTGTTTGTTTGTTTTTTGTTTGTTTTTGAGACAAAGTCTTGCTCTGTCACCTCAGCTGGAGTGCAGTGGCACGATCTCAGCTCACTACAACCTCCACCTCCCGGGTTCAAGTGATTCTCCTGCCTCAGCCTCCCAAGTAACTGAGATTACAGGTGCCCGCCACCACGCCCAGCTAATTTTGTATTTTTAGTAGAGACAGGGTTTCACCATGTTGGCCAGGATGGTCTCAAACTCCTAACCTCATGATCCACCCGTCTCGGCCTCTCAACGTGCTGGGATTATAGGCATGAGCCACTGCACCCAGCCTTGAGTGAGTTTCTTAATCCTGAGTTCTAATTTGATTGCAATGTGGTCTGAAAGACCGTTATGATTTCCATTCTTTTGCATTTGCTGAGGAGTGTTTTACTTTCAGTTATGTGGTCAATTTTAGAATAAGTGTGATGTGGTGCTGAGAAGAATGTATATTCTGTTGATTGGGGGTGGAGAGTTCTGTGGGTGTCTCTTAGGTTTGCTTGGTCCAGAACTGAGTTCAGGTCCTGAATATTCTTGTTAATTTTCTGTCTCATTGATCTGTCTGATATTGACAATGTGGTGTTAATGTCTCCCACTATTATTGTGTGGGAGTCTAAGTGTCTTTGTAGGTCTCTAAGAACTTGCTTTATCATCTGGTTCCTCCTGTATTGGGTGCATATATATTTAGGATAGTTGGCTCTTCTTGTTGAATTAATCCCTTTACCATTATATAATGCCCTTCTTTGTCTCTTTCAATCTTTGTTGGTTTAAAGTCTGTTTTATCAGAAACTAGGATTGCAACCCCTGCTTTTTTTGCTTTCCATTTGCTTGGTAATATTCCGCCATCCCTTTATTTTGAGCCTATGTGCGTCTTTGCACATGAGATGGGTCTCCTGAATACAGCACACTGATGGGTCTTGACTCTATTCAATTTGCCAGTCTGTGTCTTTTCATTGGGGCATTTATCCCGTTTACATTTAAGGTTAATATTGTCATGTGTGAATTTGATCCTATCATTATGATGCTAGCTGGTTATTTTGCCCGTTAGTTGATACAGTTTCTTCATAGCATCAATGGCCTTTACAATTTGGTATGTTTTTGCAGTGGCTGGTACCAGTTTTTCCTTTCCATATTTAGTGCTTCCTTTAGGAGCTCTTGTAAGGCAGGCCTGGTGGTGACAAAATCTCTCAGCATTTGCTTGTCTGTAAAGGATTTTATTTCTCCTTTGCTTATTAAGCTTAGTTTTGCTGGATATGAAATTCTGGGTTGAAAATTCTTTTCTTTAAGAATGTCAAATATTGGCCCCCACTCTCTTCTGGCTTGTAGGGTTTCTGCAGAGAGATCTGCTGTTAGTCTGATGGGCTTCACTTTGTCGGTAACCCGACCTTTCTCTCTGGCTGCTCTTAACATTTTTTCCTTCATTTAAACTTTGGTGAATCTGACAATTATGTGTCTTGGAGTTGCTCTTCTCGAGGAGTATCTTTGTGGCGTTCCCTACATTTCCTGAATTTTAATGTTGGCCTGCCTTGCTAGGTTGGGGAAGTTCTCCTGGATAATAGCCTGAAGAGTGTTTTCCAACTGATTCCATTCTCCCTGTCACTTTCAGGTACATCAATCAAACATAGATTTGGTCTTTTTACATAGTCCCATATTTCTTGGAGGCTTTGTTCGTTCCTTTTCATTATTTTTTCTCTAATCTTGTCTTGATGCTTTATTTCATTAAGTTGATCTTCAGTCTCTGATATCCTTTCTTCTGCTTGATTGATTTTGCTAGTGATACTTGTATATGCTTCATGAAGTTCTTGTGCTGTGTTTTTCAGCTCCATCAGGTTGTTTATGTTCTTCTCTAAACTGGTTATTCTAGTTAGCAATTCATCTAACCCTTTTTGAAGGTTCTTAGCTTCCTTGCATTGGATTAGAACATGCTCCTTTAGCTGGGAGGAGTTTGTTATTACCCACCTTCTGAAGCCTACTTGTGTCAACTTGTCAAACTCATTCTCCATCCAGCTTTGTTCCCTTTCTGGCAAGGAGTTATGATCCTCTGGAGGAGAAGAGGCATTCTGGTTTTTGGAATTTTCAGCCTTTTTGCGCTGTTTCTCCCCATCTTCATGGATTTATCTACCTTTGGTCTTTGATGTTGGGGACCTTCGGATGGGGTCTCTGAGTGGACACCCTTTTTGTTGATATTGATGCTACTGCTTTCTGTTTGTTAGTTTTCCTTCTGACAGTCACGCCCCTCTGCTTCAGGTCTACTGAAATCTACTGGAGGTCCACTCCAGATGCTGTTTGCCTGGGTGTCACCAGCAGAGGCTGCAGAACAGTAAAGATTGCTGCCTGTTCCTTCCTCTGGAAACTTCGTCCCAGACGGGCACCCGCCATATGCCAGCCAGAGCTCTCCTGTATGAGGTGTCTCCCAGTCAGGAGACACGGGGATCAGGAACTCACTTGAGGAGGCAGTCTGTTCCCGAGCAGAGCTCAAATGCTGTGCTGGGAGATCCGCTGCTCTCTTCAGAGCCATCAGGCAAGGACCTTTAAGTCTGCTGAAGCTGTGTCCACAGCCGCCCTTTCCCCTAGGTGCTCTGTCTCAGGGAGAGGGTTTTTTTGTTTGTTTTTTGAGACGGAGTCTCGCTCTGTCACCCAGGCTGGAGTGCAGTGGCACTATCTCGGCTCACTGCAACCTCCATGTCCCGGGTTCAAACAATTCTTCGGCCTCAGCCTCCCAAATAGCTGGGATTACAGGCGCCCATCACCACGCCCAGGTAATTTTTGTATTTTTTTAGTAGTGATGGGGTTTCACCATGTCAATCAGCTGGTCTCGAACTCCTGACCTCAAGTGATCCACCCACCTCGGCCTCCCAAAGTCCTGGGATTATAGGCATGAGACAGTGCGCCAGGCCGACTTAAGTGAAGAAAATCTGGCCTCACACAGATACATAGTTAGAAAAGAGAGTTCCTTAAGGAGCCCCTGAAAAGATCTCCAGGTACCCACAGGGCTTGGAACTATACTTTGATACAATGAGAAACTCTGCTTATAATAAAACTAATTAATGTGTTTCAGAGACTCTTTTTGTTGTTACTGTTCTAAGTAGGATAAAAGTATGGTTTGAAACATAAATAGTAAATCAAAGTGGATATTATAGTATTTTATTAAATGGCATTTATATATGAAATATAGGCTGGGCGCGGTGGCTCACACCTGTAATCCCAGGATGTTGGGAGGCCAAGGTGGGTGGATCACGAAGTCAGGAGATTGAGACCCATCCTGGCCAACATGTTGAAACCCCATCTCTCCTAAAAATACAAAAATTAGCCAGGCAAGGTGGCGTTAGCCTGTAGTCTCAGCTACTCGGGAGGCTGAGGCAGGAGACTCACTTAAACCTGGTGGGGGCAGAAGTTGCAGTCAGCCAAGATCGTGCCACTGCACTCCAGCCTGGGTGACAGAGCGAGACTCCACCTAAAATAAATTAATAAATAAATACACACACACACATATTCAACATATCTTTGACTCTAGGTAAAGATGTATTGATTTGTGCATCCAGAAATGTTTATGGTACTATATTTAGTCCCTTAGAAGCTGTGGCCCCTATGGTTCTAAGGATAGAATGTAGTGGGTAGAAACTTAGGGGATGTTAGTGATTATTATTATATTTAAAATGCCACAGGAGTGAAGCAATGATCTGATTCAAAGAGGGACTCTTTTATAAGGATTTTGAATGTATGATATTAGAAAATATTCCTCAGTCTAATCCTGATAATGGTAATCTCTTCCATTACCATGGTAACCCACTCATACCTGTGACAAATATTTTCTGAGTGCCTCTGTTGGGGAAACAGAATTAAAAACAAAATATTTTCCCAACCCAGAAAGCCTTTCCACAAAGGTAGTTGAGAAAGCGCTTTCATTTGTTGAATAAGCATTAAACCAGAATGTGATGTCCATCACAGGCAATCTGCTAAGAGATTGCAAGGACAAAGAAATCTCACCTTTTCATATAGCCAAGCAGATACAAAGCATTACATACACGGTCTCAAGAAAAACAATAACTAGTCTTCCAGTAAGAGGACTTAACAGTACCACTTGTCACACACAGTTCATCCTAGATTCACCTGATAAGGTGACTGTGTTAGCTGATTAGCTGTATTCAGAGGAAAAGCAAACTTCTCATATCTTTGACAGAAGGTGGTTTTGCAACATGCGCAAGAGGCCACTGAAGTTAAGCTCATACTTCAAGCTTAGAATTTAACAGGGGAAACTAACAATAGACAAGTAATTAATTACATGATGGTTTTAATAAGTGGTATGGAGAAGTACCAAGGATGCTAACAGCATCTAATAGGGAACCTAAAAGTAGACTGGGGCATCCAGAAAGGTTTCCCCAAGGAAGTTTCAACTGAATTGAGAGGTGAAGAATATGTTATGGCCAAGTGCAGTGGCCCTGTAATTCCAGCACTTTGGGAGGCCGAGGTGGGAGGATCACTTGAGGTCAGGAGTTCGAGACCAGCCGGGCCAACATGGCGAAACCCCATCTCTACTAAAAATACAAAAATTAGCCGGGAGTGGTGGCAGACACCTGTAATCCCAGCTACTCGGGAGGCTGAGGCAGGAGGATCATTCGAACCCGGGAGGCAGAGGTTGCAGTGAGCCGAAATTGTGCCACTGCACTCCAGCCTGGGCAACAGAGTGAGACTCCGTCTTTAAAAAAAAAAAAAAAAAAAAAAAAAGACTTCTAAGAAGAGGGAACAGCAAGTGTGAAGGCCCTGAGCCAAAAGAGCTAGGTGTACTCGAAGAACTGATAGAAGGTGATAGAAGGGTAGGCCAGGTGCAGTGGCTCACGCCTATAATCCCCGTACTTTGGGAGGCCGAAGTGGGCAGATCACCTGAGGTCAGGAGTTCGAGACCATCCTGGCCAACATGGTGAAACCCTGTCTCTACTAAAAAATACAAAAATCAGCTGGGTGTGGTGGCAGGCGCCTTAGTCCCAGCTACTTGGGAGGCAGAGGCAGGAGAATCATTCAGACCTGGGAGGCGGAGGTTGCAGTGAGCGAGATCAAGCCATTGCACTCAAGCCTGGGGGACAAGAGCGAGACTGCTCTCAAATACAAAAACAAACAAACAAAAAGGTGATAGAAGGGTAATAATGTAGCTGTAGCTGGAAGGAGGACCCAGCCAGGAATTGAAGCTGGAAAGGCAAGCTGGGGCTGGACCATGCTGAGTCTTCTTGCACAGCACTGTGATATGAATTATTATTATTATTATTGAGACGGAGTTTCATTCTTGTTGCCCAGTCTGGAGTACAACGGTGCCCTCTCAGTTCACTGTAACCTCCACCTCCGGGCTTCAAGAGTTTCTCCTGCCTCAGCCTCCCAAGTAACTGGGATTACAGGCACCGGCCACCCCGCCTGCGTAATTTTTTTGTATTTTTAGTAGAGAAGGGGTTTCGCCATGTTGGCCAGACTGGTCTCGAACTCCTGACCTCAGGTGATCCTCCTGTCTCAGCCTCCCAAAGTGCCCAGCCGAGATTTGAAATTTGGATTCTACTAAGGACGATGGGAGCCAGCACAAGGTTTTCAAGTGACTTGATCAGATTCCCAAGGTTGGTTCACAAGGAACTTCGATAATCGCAAAGTCTAGTGAGCATAATTGCACTGGGAGAAGGCACTGCTGCAAGAATCCTGTGAGCCAGACAGATGAGGGCACCAACCAGGGTGGGTGGCAGATAAGGTCTTAACAGCCTCAAGGTGATTTGCTTCCTTGTTGAAGGCTTTAATTAATCCTCTTAAGTAACTTTCAAGTTCTTGAGTTCAAGTAAACACACTGGTCCACTAGGGGAGGAGTGTCAGGCTATAAACATTTTAATAATTTTAAAAAAAGGCTTTAATTGGTCAAAGTATTCATTTTCTATGGAGTGCTCCCAACCAGAAGATGAGGGAAATGGAGATAATGAAGCACGCCCCTCCTACCAAACACGATAAATTCTGGAGGCACTGTAAGATCAGGAATTTAAGGTGTATTTTTGTCCCACCCTGTTTTACAGGTGAGGTATCAAGTACGGTAACTCGTAATTTTCTTTTGGCCCAATCGAAAGGTATCATATAAAACAAAAGAAAGCTGTGTGTGCGTGAAAAAGGATCCGCCTTCCTCTCTGAAGAAAAGGGTGATTACGGCTTCGGAAACGCTTTTCAACCCAACACTGCTGCCCGGCTGGCGGCAACGGCGGCGGCGGCGGAGCGGCGGGCTGCATGTATGTTTTTAAAATACCATTATATTTTGCTAAGCAATCTCTAAACACACATATAGAAAACTAATTTATGTGTTCTGTGAAATTATCCCCCAAAACGACAGTACAAGATGTTAATACTTAATTGGGTCAGGATTATCTCTACCAAATTATCGATGTGCGTGGATGAACGCCAATACACTATTTTTATAAATTTATAAGAATGAAAATTGTATAAAATGTATAATAATGACAAGTTTTATTTTTCTTCTTGTTTAGACCCTTCATTGCCCCAACAAACACAGTATTTTGTATGCCTCTAGGTCTGTCCCTGCCTTTTATTTGGACAACACTCATTGTCACAGAAATGTCCTTCATCATCTTTAAACCAATTCCCAAAGAACATCAATTGTCATTTTTCTCTCAAGTTCCAGGAAAAGTGAAGGAAATTAGACTAGACTCTCAGCAGGGGAGTACATCATTTTTCAGCTGGTTCATACCAATCTCTTGCCAAATCTTTCACCCAGCTTTCATATGTACACAGAACCTAGTTTAATAGAAGAAATGATACAAACAATGAGGTGAAATGCTATTTATAAAATAGTCTTCTATTCACTGTCTAGAAAATAGAGCTCCAATTGGAAGTTTAAAAATGGGGTATTACCTCTGCTGCTTACATTGCTGAACAATAATAAGTTTTTATACTGGAAGATAAGTCCAGAACAACTGAGAATCACTCTTTCTATATAAAACGTTTAAAGAGCAAAATGTGCAGAAGATACAGGGAGAAATTAAGCCTGATTATATCCTCTGAAATGAAAAGGGGAAAATGTTCTAAATCCTAAACAAAGAGAGTATGTGGTCAGACAAGTTTAACTGCTGCCAAAAACAATTTAATCAGCCATTCTTTCTAAGATGTCTGTATGACTTCTGAGAAACAGAGTACTTTTGAACAAAGATGAAATCGCCTCCACTGTCAGTGGTACCAGCTAGTCATATCCTGATGTGTCATAGAGGACAGACAGGGACTTAAACCCAATACAAAAGGAAGAACATGAAGAAAAAAAATAAAGGAAGCATTGATGA
>NW_012106475.1:7019887-7030727 GCF_000951045.1 Mandrillus leucophaeus | reverse complement strand
CGGAGAGCCGTCCTCGGCCGAGGAGGCTGGTAAACGCGAGCGCAGGCGGCAAAGAGGCCTTAACGGCGTCCCTTTTGCCGCCGCCTTCTTTTTGCCGCGCGCCACTGTGCATTTCTCTCCTTTTTCTTTGTTTCTTTGGCCCCTCGCGGGTGTGGGCATTCCTGGTGAGCAAAAGTGCAGCCTCAAGATGGCTGATGGCAACGAGGATATGCGGGCGGACGACTTGCCGGGGCCAGCCTTCGAGAGCTATGAGTCCATGGAGCTCGCCTGCCCCGCCGAGCGCAGCGGCCACGTAGCCGTCAGCGACGGGCGCCACATGTTCGTCTGGGGCGGCTACAAGGTCAGTGAGTGGCCGGGCCGCGGCAGACGTCGCTCGGCTGTGACTTGGGTCTGGGTTCGCGGCCAGGCGGGGAGGCCAGAGCGGCCCGCCAAGGGCGCTCCCCGCCTCCGTCGCGCGCCCCACCTCAGACTCTGCCCGTTGGTTGGTTTTTCTTGCGCGCGGGAATCTTCCTTCTCTCGAGTCCCCCAACCCGTCTCGAACCTCCAGGGCTGCTGGCACGTCAACCTGGTGCTCACAAAGCCAACTCACTCCCACCCCCGTTGTTGCCATTGGAGCGTTATTCCGGGGAAGGCCCTGTTAATGTTGCTTGGGCGGTGCATTCGGAAGGGTTGGGGTGTGTAAGGTGACGGTGTGTGATATCACTCAGACGCGTTATCAGGACGGCCTACGAGGACTTTACCCTCTGGAGCTAGGAACCGCTGCCCACTTAACGGGGAGTCCGAGGTGTAGGAAAACTGGAATTCCAAAAGGTTACAGGAATCACCTTATTCAGCCTTCTCGCCTGTGCAAATGGCCATCATACTATTGTTTGAACCTCTCAGGACTATTTTCCTTCTGGCTTCAGCTGGGTGAAGTTTTTCAGCAGACACCCGTATTAAAGATAATGGAAAAGCTCCACCAGTAACCAAAAAATCCACAGCATCAAATGAACACAGAGTGCAGTTCTTTGACTCTCCGATCCCCTGGTTATAAACAACGTGATTAGTTAGCAGTTTAAAGCCAGTTGCCCTTCTTTACCCTGCTACCTCGGAAATCTAGAATTTTATTTGCTGGGATGGCTCTGATCCAGTCCTACCACAAAATTCCTCTTTGGTCTTGAAAATGTTCTCCGCCCTCCCTATGCCCCATGCCTTGTGATTGCTTTTAGCTTATGGTACAGTTGATTTGATCATAGTTGACCATTTTTGAGACAGCTTTCAAAGATAGCTGTCCTGATACTTTAATTTGGTTTAACTGCAGAAGTAATTTTTTGCCAATCCTAATTAATCTGCAGTGTTTTTCCCAGTCTCCGGTGAATGTGGTTAGAAAATAGAAAGGGGGGCTGGGCGCGGTGGCTCACGCCTCTAATCCTAGCACTTTGGGAGGCCAAGGTAGGTGGATCACCTGAAGTCAGGAGCTGGAGACCAGTCTGGCCAACATGGTGAAACTCCGTCTCTACTAAAAATACAAAAAAAATTAGCCGGGCGTGGTGACAGGCGTCCTAATCCTGGCTACTTGGGAGGCGGAGGTTGCAGTGAGCTGAGACGGCGCCATTGCACTCCAGCCTGGGCAACAAGAAGGAAACTGTCTCAAAAATACTTTAGAAAGGGGTAGTGAATTGCAAGGAGCGGGGCAAGCATGTAGTCACCCTTATAAAAATGTAAATTAATTCCCCTGGAGAAAGCTGTCAATTACACTTCTGTCTAAGCTACCTAATTCATAATTGTATTTTTAAAATGACAGCATGAAAGAATGAGACTTTGGGAGTGGGGCAGGGGAGGATTCTCAATGTGGAGTATTTCTTGTGGTGGATTTAAAAAGGCCTGGATGATTGGGACTGATTCAGGGAGAAGCACACAATCACTGAATTGGATGGTTTTGAAACAGACTGCCCTCCCCATTTATGGCTGGTGGCTGGAACTCTGAGGGTAGGCACAGAAGCCCTTGGAGACTGTTTCAAAGGCAATAAACCTTGGCTTCCTACATAGTAGGCAGTTTTCCTCCCCAGGACAGGCTGGTCACCTCTGGGTCAGCCCACTTCCAGCCTTTCCCTTCATCACCGGTGGGGTGGAAAAAGAAGTCTTTACATGGTCAACTGTTCTGTTTCTGTATGTTTAATATTCAAGCTTGCTGGACTTTGACACCCATTTTTGGCTAGCCGCAGTTGTGTACTGTATCAACATTGTTCGGAAAGTGGCTAGGGAGGGTCAAAGGCAGGGAATGTCAAGGAGTTGTTAAAGTTCAGGGAAAGGATAGAATCCTGGCGCCACCATTACTTCATAAATAACCTTGGGCAAATTACTTAAACTCTAAACTCATTTTCTCATAAAATCAGCTATTTTTTAGGGTTGTTGTAAGGATTACATAAAGCAATCCATGGATAGCTTTCAGCTGCAGCATATGGTAGGCTCAGTCTGTGTTAGGAATTAATACCTGAAGGGAAATGGAGCAGAACAAAGAACTTAAAATTCTGCATGAGAATTTAATATTTTGCATATTTGCAGTTCTGCCCTCTCTGTTGCTGCTTAGAGAATGAATAGGTGAAAGGAAGGCGTGCCTAGAAAACCACGCATCGTGTTTGTGTGGATCAGTGTGGATCAGGCACTTTCAGTAACAGCCTGCTGACGATGGCACAGGTAGTCTCCCGAAGTCTTGCAGCTGAAATTTGATGCATGGTTCTGTTCAGGATAAAGCTGCCTTAGAGAGTTCCCAGAGATCTCTTGGCTGGGCACAATGGCTCACAGCCTGTAATCCCAGCACTTTGGGAGGCTGAGGTGGGTGGATTGCTAGAGGTCGGGAGTTTGAGACCAGCCTGGCCAACATGGTGAAACCCTGTCTCTACTAAAAATACAAAAATTAGCCAGGTGTGATGGCAAGCTATCTGTAGTCCCAGCTGCTCAGGAGCTGAGGCATGAGAATTGCTTGAACCCAGGAGGTGGACGTTGCAGTGAGCCAGCAGAGATCGCGCCACTGCACTCCATCCTGAGCGATAGAGACTTGGATTAAAAAAAAAAAAAGTTCCCAGAGATCTCTTCTTGCCCTATTGTAACTGCTGTATCAAAATTCTGAATTAAGAGCTATCTATATTGAGCTTTACCTTGAGTGTGTGGCATGGGTTGGGGGGAGGATTGTGTACTATAATACCTATTTAACTTTTCATCAAATTAGTATGTCAAGATCGATTTAAAAAATACAGTAGTGCCTCTTTAAAATTAGTTTTTATATTTATAATTTTTTTTTATTTTTAGAGTAATCAAGTCAGAGGATTATATGACTTTTATCTGCCTAGAGAAGAACTATGGATCTACAACATGGAGACTGGAAGATGGTAAATGTGGATATTATAAGGGGGACTAAAAAATTCAGATAAGGGCTGGGCATGGTGGCTGGCTCACGCCT
Source organism: Mandrillus leucophaeus (assembly GCF_000951045.1). Classification (NCBI taxonomy): domain Eukaryota; kingdom Metazoa; phylum Chordata; class Mammalia; order Primates; family Cercopithecidae; genus Mandrillus; species Mandrillus leucophaeus. The sequence goes on along the minus strand of NW_012106475.1, from coordinate 7,027,288 downwards.
ATAATCCCAGCGCTTTGGGAGGCCGACGCGGGCGGATCACTTGAGGTCAGGAGTTCAACACCAGCCTGGGCAACATGGTGAAACCCCATCTCTACTAAAAATACAAAAATTAGCCAGGTGTAGTGACGTGCACATGTAATTGCAGCTACTTGGGAGGCTGAGGTGGGAGAATTGCTTGAACCCGGCAGGCAGAGGTGGCAGTGAGCCAAGATTGCACCACTGCACTCCAGCCTGGGTAACAGAACAAAACTGTCTCCAAAAACAAACAAACAAAAAAATCAGATGTGGCTGCAAAGAAAAAAATGTAAAACCCATTTTAAGCTATTTATATATTCTAAAAACACTGTTCTGCTACTTTAGCTTAGCTGCTAAGCTTAATTTAGCACCTGTTCTGTAGTTACTAGATACTTCTGATAACTTAGAATAAATTTCTATCCCAAGTATCATAGTAATATTTAAAATAGATGTAGAGGCTTCAGATCTAGAATGGAAAGACAATGTTCCATTTTTTTCAAGATACTAAGTCTTCTATCTTGAATAAGGAAAGGATTTTAAATGGTTGTTAGATTTTAGATTGTATAGAATTTTATCTCCTAAAAATAAAGGTGGTATTCTATTTTAATGAGCTCTCAAAATTTGCATGCAAATCTTTTTTTTTTTTTCTTTTTTGAGACAGAATCTAGTTCTGTCGCCCAGGTTGGAGTGCAGTGGCCGGATCTCAGCTCACTGCAAGCTCCGCCTCCCGGGTTTACGCCATTCTCCTGCCTCAGCCTCCCAGGTAGCTGGGACTACAGGCGCCCGCCACCTCGCCCGGCTAGTTTTTTGTATTTTTTAGTAGAGACGGGGTTTCACCGTGTTAGCCAGGATGGTCTCGATCTCCTGACCTCGTGGATCCACCCCTCTCGGCCTCCCAAAGTGCTGGGATTACAGGCGTGAGCCACCGCGCTCGGCGCAAATCTTTTTAAAAATAGTGTTGTTCTGTTTAAAAACCAAAATGACCTCCAGTTTGCCCTTTTTGAAAACTGGAGATAATCTGAAATGATCTTTTGCCAGTTTCATAGTAGTAGTAGTCAAGAGCATGTCCCTGGTAGAATTTAGGTGTTTCTCAAAATGCTGGGTTAGCCATGGTTGGGGATTTACAAAGTAGTTTTCCCCATGGTGTGCTTTGTGAGAACTTTGTGCTTTAAATATTTTACTTACTGGTAGATCTCAAAATTACCATGGTAGTCCCACTTAAGAGGCGGGATGCTGTGGCTCATGCCTGTAATCCCAGCACTTTGGGAGGCTGAGGCAGGCAGATCACCTTAGGTCAGGAGTTCAAGACCAGCCTGGCCAACATGGTGAAACCCCGTCTCTACAAAAATTAGCCAGGCATGATGGCAGGTGCCTGTAATTCCAGCTACTAGGGAGGCTGAGGCAGGAGAATCACTTGAACCCGGGAGGCAGAGGCTGCAGTGAGCCAAGATCATGCCATTGTACTCCAGCCTGGCTGATACAGTGAGACTCCATCTCAAAAAACAAAAAAGTTTAAGATTTACAAACTAGGCCGGGCACGGTGGCTCATGCCTGTAATCCCAGCACTTTGGGAGGCTAAGGCAGGTGGATCACGAGGTCAGGAGATCAAGACCATCCTGGCGAACACTGAAACCCCGTCTCAACTAAAAATACGAAAAAATTAGCTGGGCGTGGTGGTGGGCGCCTGTAGTCCCAGCTACTCGGGAGGCTGAGGCAGGAGAATGGCATGAACCCAGGGGGTGGAACTTGCAGTGAGCGGAGATAGTGCCACTGCACTCCAGCCTGGGTGACAAAAAGACTCCATCTCAAAAAAAAAAAAAAAAAGTTACAAACTACAAATAAGTCATGAGTATTTCTGTATATAACAAATTGGTGTTAATATGAAGCTGTTTCTTAATCCTTTTCTAGAGAATTGGGAATTTATAATTCTCTTAAAAGCGGAATGCTACATATTTTAAAAAATAATTTTTAAGGCCAAGTGTGGTGGCTCACACCTGTAATCCTAGCACTTTGGGAGGCTGAGGTGGGAGGATCACTTGAGCCCAGGAGTTCAAGACCAGCATGAGCAGAACAGTGAGACCCTGTTTCTATTTAAAATTAACAACTTTTTTTTTTTTTTTTTTTTGAGAGGGAGTCTCGCTCTGTCTGTCGCCCAGGCTGTAGTGCAGTGGCGCAATCTCCGCCTCCTGGGTTCACACCATTCTCCTGCCTCAGCTTCCCTAGTAGCTGGGACTACAGGCATGTGCCACAACGCCCGGCTAATTTTTTGTATTTTTAGTAGAGATGGGGTTTCACCATGTTAACCAGAATAGTCTCGGTTTCTTGACCTTGTGATCCACCTGCCTCGGCCTCCCAAAGTCCTGCGATAACAGGCTTGAGCCACTGTGCCCAGCCAAAAATAGTAACTTTTTAAAAAGTGAGCCTTCTAAAACTTTAAGTTTAGCAAAGATAAATATTATTATATCTGACAGTTTTAGCAGAAGACCTTGAGTATACTGTTAGAATTTTAAATATTAGATTCCTTAGGTTGATTCAGATCAATTTTTAGATTCAGAATGAGTTAATACATACAAAGCACTCAGGAATGCCTGGCACATGGCACTACCTGTTTGTAGTGTTACATAAAGGACTGAATCTGATGCATATGAACAGCTAAAAGGTGACTGAAGAAAAAACACTGAATTAATCTATCAGGACTGGGAATGTTGAGGTTTTCCTTCTGGGCTCCTGGCCCACTCAAAAACAAAACAACTTATGGCCATGTAAATAAATAGCAAATAATTTAGTCTGAGAAACATAAAATGGTATGCTCCTAGAATAGTAAAATACGAGTTAGGCTTTCAGAATCTCTCATTATGCCTGTACAATGGGGCCAGCTGGCACTGTCTGTGGAATAGGTAAAGAGGGAAAAACACATTCCTTGAACTAAGTTTAGACCTAGAAGAGACCCTAGAGGCACTGTCTACTCTGCCTTCTCGTTTTATTCCTTTATTGTGAGGATATAAGTAGAAGAAAAATAGACTTCTGCATTTTTTCCCTTTAACTTACATACATTTAATTTATTCCCCCTTAGGAAAAAAATCAACACTGAAGGTGATGTTCCTCCTTCTATGTCAGGAAGCTGTGCTGTGTGTGTAGACAGGGTGCTGTACTTGTTTGGAGGACACCATTCAAGAGGCAATACCAATAAGGTTAGTGTTTCCAAGGATTATGGCTGGAGGCATTTTTATTCTTACTATCTTTCAAACAACTGCAAATTTCTAAGGTTAGCCCAAGACTTATTTGTGTCCCAGTTAAAAATGATTTGTACTTGATTATGATATGAATGTGCATTTTAGTATTTTGTTTGTCAATCTATATTTACCTAGGCATTATGTAAAATCAACTTTTGCTGGTAACTTGTGTGCAGTAACTTCCTGAGTGGTTTTCCTTTGTGCTTTTTGCAGCTACTTGTTCTCTTAGAACCCTTAAATGTTAGATGAACATTAGTAATAAAATTGCAGACAAAATAAAGACAAGATGTAATGGAGGGAAGGGTAAAAATGAGCAGGCCAACCAGTCAGAAAGCCATAAGGATAAATTAAAACTGACAAAACTACATGTTAACATTCCTATAAAGTGGTGCCAAAGATACTGCTGTTCAGACTTTGCCGTATTTTGTTCCAAGTAGGAAAAAGACATCACTTCTTCTCTTTCAGACCAATAAGAGACAGATTAAGTCAATCAGAAATGATACATATGCCATGTATTAGTGCTTATTGAGTTGCCAGATAAATGAATCGATAGGAGTCTACTAAGTTGGCAACTTAGTAAGCACTTTATATGCTGAGCACTTGACTGGACACTGGAGACAGAAGAATGATACAGTTCTCACCTCTTGGAACTCATTCTAGAAGGGACACATATAGTAAGTAAATCACTGCAGTAGCATCTGCTAGAGAGATACACAGCACCTGGCATATAGAAAATAACTCAGTAAGTATTGTTGAATCTGAAAAAGTCTTTGACATTGTGTTTGGTGGGATGAGGGAACAGAACAAGAAAAATCTTGACCGAAGAGGTGATGCTTGAACTGAATAATAAAACTGGAAGGAGTAGCCAAGATAAAGAGATATAAGCAAATGCCTTTTTTGGGGGTGGGGCGGGGTGGGGACAGAGTCTTGCTCTGTCGCCCAGGCTGGAATGCAGTGGCACAATCTTGGCTCACTGCAACCTCCGCCTCCCAGGTTCAAGTGATTCTCGTACCTCAGCCTCCTGAGTAGCTGGGATTACCAGCATGCATCACCATGCCCGGCTAATTTTTTTGTATTGTTAGTAGAGACAGGGTTTCACCATGCTAGCTAGGCTGGTATTGAACTCCTGACCTCAGGTGATCCACCTGCTTCGGCCTCACAAAGTGCTGGGATTACAGACGTGAGCCACCGCGCCCAGCAGCAAATGTCTTAATTATGGAAATTCCAAGTGGATGGAACATGTGGCTGAGATGGTTTCAAACTATATTCCTAGAAACTTTAGGGATTTCAGATGCCTTGGGACACCTGTGGGAGGAGCATATGGTGTTAGGTAGGCTCCAAGCTGCCCCTTCCTCCTCCGTTTTAACATGTGTAGCTCCACTTTTGTTTGTATACATTGGGCTTTTGCTTTGTATTTTGCTTGAAGAAAGAGTTCTATGCCTGAAAGATTGTGAGGCACATCTATAGGCTATCATTGAGCCATATATATTTCAGAGCCAAGGGGGAGAACAATAACTGACACAACTTAAAAGCTTGGGACAAGCTGTGGTTTTATGGACAAGGTTTTATGGACAAGGAGACAAGCTGTGGTTTTATGGAGGTAGTTACAGAAACAATGGTAGTATGTCGAGTGGCTAGGGCTGTGTGTTTTAAGTTTGACTCAGTGGAAGCTTGAGTGTCTCAGAGAAGAAATACATATATTGTGGTCAGATATATTCAGTTGCCTGGATGTGAACCCTTTAAAGGAAAGATCCTTAATTAATTTAAGCTAATTAATTTAAGTATTGATCCTTAATCTCTTTAATCTTAAAGATTAACTCAATTAACTCTTTAATCTTAAAGAGAGAGGCACCGAGTACACATTTGTTAAATTGAATTTAAAGGTAAAATTACTAAACCTAATTTTTTTTGGGTAATACCATTCTGATACCCATAAATTAAATAACTACAATTCAGAGTCCCTATATCAGGGCCAGGTGTGGTGGCTTATGCTTACAATCCAGCACTTTGGGAGGCCCAAGTGGGCACATCACTTGAGGCCAGGAGTTTGAGACCAGCCTGGCCAACATGACAAAAACCTGTCTCTACTAAAAATACAAAAATTAGCTGGGCATGTTGGTGCATGCCTGTAATGCCAGCTACAGGAGGCAGAAATTGCAGTGAGCCGAGATCATGCCACTGCACTCCAGCCTGGGTGACAGAGCGAGATTCTGTCCCCACCAAAAAAAATAATAATAAAATAAATATGGCTATCAGCACAGTTTTGCAATTGCAAAAATATGGAACCAGCCCAATGCCCACCAATCAACAAGTGGATAAAGAAAATGTAGTGCATACATATACCAGGGAATACTACTCTGCCATAAAAAGGAACAAAATAATGGCATTGGCAGCAACCTAGATGGAAATGGAGACCGTTATTCTAAGTGAAGTAACTCAGGAATGGAAAACCAAACACAGTATGTTCTCAGTCGTAAGTGGGAGCTAAGCTATGAGGATGCAAAGGCATAAGAATGATACAATGGACTTTGGAGACTCAGAGGGAAAGGGTGATAGGTGGATGAGGGATAAAAGACTACACATTGGGTACAGTGTACACTGCTTGGGTGATGAGTGCACCAAAATCGCAGAAATCACCACGAAAGACCTTATCCATGTAACCAAACACCACCTGTTCCCCAAAAACCTACTGAGATAAAAAATAAAAAAATAAAAATGGGAAAAGAAATATATGGCTGTCTTAGCCAGGTATGGTGGTCCATGCCTGTGGTCCATCTACTTGGGAAGCTAAGGTGGGAAGATAACTAAGCCCAGGAGTTGAGATTATAGTAATCTATGATTGTGCCACTGCACTCCAGCCTGGGCAAGAGAGACCCTGTCTCTTAAAAAAAAATAAAGTGCGGCTATGAAAGAAAAATTAGTCGAGCTAACTGTGTGCTTAGTGACTTAGTAGATTGGTGTTCAGTCAGAGTCCTAATCTGGACTCTGAGCAGTCTGGCAGCCAGTCTGCAGTCACAATTCCAGTAGCACTGAATTAGGTGGTACTCTTATCATAAATCATAGTAAAATTAAATGCTAAACTTGAATTTCTTTCATATAACCAATTCTAACGGAAACCATTGCTTCTGACAGTTCTACATGCTGGATTCAAGGTCTACAGACAGAGTGTTACAGTGGGAAAGAATTGATTGCCAAGGAATTCCTCCATCATCAAAGGACAAACTTGGAGTCTGGGTATATAAAAACAAGTGAGTTGGTGGCATTACAGGTTTGGGTTTTTATGTGTAAAGTGCTTTACCATTCAAGTATCCTTAACCAGTGACCATTTGCACAGAACATACCTCATAGGGCCCATATGAAGATTAACTGAGTAAATACATGAAAGCATTTAACACAGCACTTAAGATAAAGTGCTCGTATCCTATCCTACGGGTATTTGAATTTTTAGTGTCTTGGTTTTTCATCAAACAGGTTAATATTTTTTGGAGGGTATGGATATTTGCCTGAAGATAAAGTATTGGGAACTTTTGAATTTGATGAAACATCTTTTTGGGTAAGTGAAGTTCTGTATTTGCATATGGCCTCCTTAGTATATTGAAGTAATACATTTTATGTTTGCTAATAAGTTTTGTGCACTTTTCTTTGGTAATCAGGCAGGCCATCTAATTTTATAAATATTTGTAAAATAACTCAGATTCTTATTTTCTGTAGAATTCAAGTCATCCAAGAGGATGGAATGATCATGTACATATTTTAGATACTGAAACATTTACCTGGAGCCAGCCTATAACTACTGTGAGTTACTAAAAAATAAAACGGGGAGGGTTGGGGTGCGGAGAGAGGTATACCAGAGTTGGAAGATACTGTAAAAGTGACAGTTCATTCTTGTTTTCTGGGGATAAGATCCATAACTTTAATGACTTCCAAGGAATCTAGAACACAGAAGTTTAATGAATGTATGAAATGACTAACCCAGCATCTATTATTTAATACTTTTTTTTTGAGACAGTTTTACACTGTTGCCTGGGCTGAAGTGCAGTGGCGGGATCTCCGCTCACTGCAACGTCTGCCTCCCGGGTTCAAGCAATTCTCCTGCCTCAGCTTCCTGAGTACCTGAGATTACAGGCGCCCGCCACCAGGCCCAGCTAATTTT
>NW_012106475.1:7011265-7019047 GCF_000951045.1 Mandrillus leucophaeus | reverse complement strand
CCTGGGTTCACGCTATTCTCCTGCCTCAGCCTCCGAGTAGCTGGGACTACAGGCACGCACCACCATGCCCGGCTAATTTTTTGTATTTTTAGCAGAGACGGGGTTTCACCGTGTTACCCAGGATGGTCTCGATCTCCTGACCTCGTGATCCGCCCGTCTCGGCCTCCCAAAGTGCTGGGATTACAGGCTTCAGCCACCGCGCCCAGCCAATGCCTTACATATTCTTATCCCATATCCAGAGTAGACTCTGGTATTTTCCCCCTGTTTATAAAAAGTTCACTTATGTACTGACTTGCTTATGTGACTCTAATAGGGTAAAACACCTTCACCTCGTGCTGCCCATGCCTGTGCAACTGTCGGAAATAGAGGCTTTGTGTTTGGAGGCAGATATCGAGTAAGTATTTAAACAACTTCAATGACTTGCTTTTGAATTCTTCAAAATGATAACTTAATTATCCTTTTCTAGGATGCTAGAATGAATGATCTTCACTATCTTAATCTGGATACATGGGAGTGGAATGAATTGTAGGTATCGCTTTAGATAAGTTTTTCCAAAATTCAGATTGTTTTTACCCTATATTCCCTACTATTGATATATAATGTCCTTGCTTAACTTTTCTGTAACTATGAAATTAAATAAACATAATTACTAGGTCCTTAAGGAATGAATTTTAGTTTTCTGTTTCCGGTTCCCGTAACTGTGTGCCTAGTACATAGCATGTGCTGTTTGTTGAAAATAAAAGGTCTGAAGTCGATTCTATCTTCAAAGAAAATATTTCAGTATAAAGCATGTAGTTTATACCAAGAAGCCTTTTTAAACTTAAGGTCTCTTTTTCCATAACATGTACATATAAATTTTAAAAGAAAACTTAAAAATACAGTAGCTGCTTCTAAATGCAGATATTGTAACTTAGCTGTTATTTTCAGAATTCCACAAGGCATATGCCCAGTTGGCCGATCTTGGCACTCACTAACACCAGTTTCTTCAGATCATCTTTTTCTCTTTGGAGGATTTACCACTGATAAACAGCCACTAAGTAAGTCCTTGAAAAATATGATAACGAAATCATCATATATCATCTATATATAATAGCTGAAAATGAGTCTATTAGAGACTTACGAGAGGGCTTATAGGGTTGGTTAGAAGGTGTGAAATTAACTTTGATCCTGTAACATAGCTATAATTGTACTATATGGCATACTTCTGCTCAATAAAGAACCTGGAGCACTTAAGAGCCCTGCTGAAGGGCTATAACATGCAAAGGGCTTACTTGGTTAATTGCAGGGGAAAAAAGAAAAGAAAATATACGCTCTGTAGCTACTCATGATCTGATTTATTACCTTTCTTGCCAAAACGGTGCCCTTTAAATGTCAATGTCATATTGGTAGACTAATATACTTCATAGCTCTTTTTTCTTTGCTTTAATCAGGTGATGCCTGGACTTACTGCATCAGTAAAAATGAATGGATACAATTTAATCATCCATATACTGAAAAACCAAGGTATTTAAAGGCAATTCTTATACTGAATATGCACAAGATGTAAGAATTGAGGTTTTGGCTGCATTATATCCAGCATTCTTATTTATAAAAATCTTAGCATTCACTAAGGTTTGAAATACTTCTTAATGAAAAGAAAACCAATGTTATCCTAGTATTAAATGCTTTCCTTTCCATCATCTGTGTATGAAGAATAGGGGTGGAATTTTAGTTTTGCTGCTTCCTTCCATTATAAAATTGACACATAGTTAAAATATACAATCACGCTTTTCACTTCAATGAGTTGAACTGCATCTAAGTTTATTAAAAATGAGGGTCAGCCAGGTGTGGTGGCTCACACGGGTAATCCCAGCACTTGGGGAGGCCAAGGCAGGCAGATCACCTGAGGTCAGGAGTTCCAGCCTGGCCAACATGGTGAAACCCCATCTCTACTAAAAATACAAAATTAGCTGGGCATGGTGGCACATGCCTGTAATCCCAACTACTTGAGAGGCTGAGGCAGGAGAATCGCCTGAACCAGGGAGGTAGAGGTTGCAGTGGGCTGAGATCGTGCCATTGCACTCCAGCTTGGGCAACAAGAGCAAAACTCTGTCTTCAAAAAAATAAAAAGGGTAGAGGTGCTGGAATGGGTAAAATTTTTAAACCTTAATCACATGGGAGGCCAGGTGCAGTGGGATTGCAGAATTACAGCTGTAATCCCAGCACTTTTGGAGGCTGAGGCAGGCAGATTGCTTGAACCCAGGGGTTCAAGACCAGCTTGGGCAACATGGCAAAACCCCATCTCTATAAAAAATAGAAAAATTTAGCTAGGTGTGGTAGCATATGCCTATAGTCCCAGCTATTCAGGAGGTAGAGGATGCAGTGAGCTGAGATTGCACCACTGCACTCCAGCCTGGGTGACAGAGAAAGACTGTCTCAAAAAAAAAACGCTACATGGGGAAAAAACAAGAACTGTCCATTCAATTTACAGTAGCACTGTATAACAAAGATGAAGAAATCAAATCATCCAAAAAGAAGAGCTTATTAAACACCGATAATTTTCTCTTGTTAATCTCAAAACAAAATGCTAAAAGAAATGATACGGTCAGAATTAGTGTTCAAAGCCTGCATTTTTTCCCCGAGCCTCTAAACCAAGTATAGTCATGCCAGTAAGACTTCATTTGCACAAATGATCTCTCCATAACACTACCAGGCTTTCTGAGACTTTATAGTTTACTCAAGCAGGGCTTTCACCATCCCTCAGATGTTCTGTGTAAGGCCAGTTGGCCCTACCTATGGAAGAAGGCATATACCACTCAGCTCCCATACGACTTTTATTGCTAACAAAGACCTAGAGAACAGATCGTTCAGTTCAAACTCCTCATTGCATAAATGAGAACTGACCAGAGAGATAAAATAATATCCAGATAAAATAGATATTGATTGATCTGCTTTTGCTACTTTCCCTTAAGATTTTACTTCTAAAACAAACAAACAAAAAGGAGATTTTACTTCTCGCTATGATGTTTTGGTCTGAACTACCTTAAGATCTCTAGTCTTTATTTCATAGCTCAAATGACCAGCTGGCGTTCTGGGTGACTTCAGACTCAAGTTTTTGTTTTAAATGCAGGTTATGGCACACAGCTTGTGCCAGTGATGAAGGAGAAGTAATTGTTTTTGGTGGATGTGCCAACAACCTGCTTGTCCATCACAGAGCTGTAAGTATACTACCTTCATATTATTACTGAAACTTACTTGCAAAAAAAAAAGCATTTGCTTTTAAATGTGTTCTTCCTATGTTTCAGGCACACAGTAATGAAATACTAATATTTTCAGTTCAACCAAAATCTCTTGTACGGTAAGTTAACTTTGTACTTGGCACTTAGATTATTTAAAATTGTTTCCTAAGACTTAGCACTCTCAAAAAACCAGGTTTATGGGTTATTTAAGGGCAATAATAAAACTTCATTGCTATAACCAGTTCCTATGAAAATCTTAGAAGAAAGAGGGATGTTTTATGTAGTTTTTCAAGTGAATGTACTTCTAAACAGTAAAGTGAAATTACTTTTCTCTTTGCTTGTCCACTTTCAGGCTAAGCTTAGAAGCAGTCATTTGCTTTAAAGAAATGTTAGCCAACTCATGGAACTGCCTTCCAAAACACTTACTTCACAGTGTTAATCAGAGGTTTGGTAGTAACAACACTTCTGGATCTTAACGCTTCATAAATAATGCCTGTGATCACCTTGCATGGACAGCAATCCTGTAAACATCACAGAGTGGCATCATTTGTATAATTATATGCATTGTTGTAGTTTGCAGCTTTTGGTTTTAATGTGCATGTGAATGGCCTAGAGAACCTATTTTTGTGTCTATAAAGTTTACAATAAATGTATTTAACACCAGTAGCTGTCCTCTATTAAAGTAAAAGAAAAGTAATGGTTGGGCTTTTTACCCTGGAGAATGGTTGTTACATTTCCTTTTCGGTAACTTCAGGATATATATCTGTAGAAACATTATACTAAATAGTCTTACCATCATCAAAATGCTGAAGTCATTTTTTAAAAACATTATAGATTTTTTTTTTAATGGCAAGAGTAGTCTATAATCATGTAACCTAGTGTTGTAAATACAACATAATAAAGGGTTTTTTTTTTTTTAAACATTAATATTCACATTATGACGAGGCTGGGAAAACAAAGTGTGGAGGGACCAACAACTATGTAGTACTTTGACCTTAACGCTCCAGCGCAGCAGCTGGAGCAGGTGGTCATGCTGAATACAGGCAGGTGTTGTCCAGTCAATTACAAATTTTTTTTTTAATTAATTAAAAAGTTTTGTAGCTCATGAAGGAATGGAAATAATGATGATTTCATTTTCCATTCTGTTAAGAGACAGGAAAAGTGGGTCAGAGTCTTTAGTGGTAAGCCTTAAAATGCACTTCTGGTATTATAGGTTAAGATGCTCTGTAACGTGCTATATTGGTAATTAATTAGTAAAGGTGGAAATTAAAATGGTACAGAACTGAATGAGACTACAAGGAAAAAAATAAGATCAAACCTGAAGGTCTACAAATGAATAGAAATGATTAACACCAATTTCTTCTAGGACTTACTAAGCTGAGTCATGAGAATTATTACTTACATTTTACATTTTGGTCTAATATATTTTTTGACAAGTATAGATGAAAGCAGAAGAAAATCCACTCCAATACTTAGTTTTCAAGACACAATCCTAAATACACCCCTGTGGCCGGCCCGTAATATATATATTAGATGTTATATACAGTAGACTTACCAAGTCAGTAGTCTAAGCAATCAAGCCACTTCACTGTTGTTTCTTTACATCATGAAATGAATACTTGGTATTAACCTCCCAAATGTCAAGAAAATGTAGAATAATTACAGATGTATATAATTAGCATTTAACTATCCACAAATACTTTAGGAAATCCTATCATAGACAGTGTTTCCTCTATATAAAACTGGGAAAAAAACAAGAATTAAGTCCTTTTGGTGAATATAGCAAGGCAATGTTTAGTTCATTTTTATAATGCAGAAGTCCTGATACATGGTGTTTTCATCTTTGAACTTCCAAAAGGCTATAAAATTGGCTCTTCTCAAATATTTTAGAATTTCATTTCAGCTATTTCCTTTTTACATTCAGAAGATTGGGTGCAGACACTTTCACTTTGCCAGGAATGTTTCTTGATAAATCTGTGTCCTAAAAAAAGAAAATTGCTGAATATCTTCACATCCTGTATAGTCAATCATGTTTCTTTTATGACAAAAAAGAAAAACATTTCCAAACTTTTAGCTGAAATGGTATTACTGCTTCTAATAAGACAGCATTTTCTACTAAAATAACAAAAACTGCTAACATTTTAAATTGTACTGTCAGTCTCCACATTCCTTTTCTGAAGGAGAACTTTACCTTTACGCTGCGGAATAAGTCTTTTTCTCTTGCTGTTGCTTCTTTGGAATGCATGAAACTATTCAAGGCTGTTTTTGCAGCTGTAAATTTTAAAAAAGTAAGAATAATCTACTCCTGTTAAGTCACTGAACTGTTTAAAATCATAATTCAAAAAAACAAATTTAAATACCTTTTCCCTTTTTCTGCACTCCAGGAGTAAGTTTCACTTTATATCTTTAAAAAGGAATTACATGTGTTACTAAATAGACATTACAAAACAATTCACAAAAGCCATTCTGTCAACTAATGGTAACTTACTTGTAGTTTGTCATGGTGGTGTAAGGGGCACATATTGGAATGGCAAACAGTAGTACATCTTCAGGATGTGGCTGGCCTGTCAAAGAATCAAATAGGTTTTCCTAAAAAGGGAAAGTAACAGTTACAAAAGCAATTTATACCACTCTTTAAAAAAAAAATGCAAAAACACTTGAATTAATATCTCAACATATTTTTTATCTTTTTCTGATACATATACCATCTAAGCTGGAACAGTCGTGCTTAAACTCTGCTTCATAGTTCCAAAGAGTTGAAGACCAATGTTTAAATATATTCTTTACTACTTAATTTTTGCCTAGCATAATAAGTAATGAGAACAATAATTTTCAAAATACTACCTACAGTTCCATTTAAGAGAAAGAAGGCCCAGGAGCAGTGGCTCACACCTGTAATCCTAGGACTCTGGAAGACTGAGGCTGAGACGGGTGGATCACTTGAGCCCAGGAGTTCAAGACCAGCCTGCCTGGGCAACATGGAGAAACCCCACTTCTAAAAAAATACAAAAATTAGCTGGGCATAGTGGTGGGTGCCTGTAGTCCCAGCTACTCGGGAGGCTGAGGGGGGCGGATCACCTGAGTCCAGGAAGTAGAGGTTGTGGAGAGCCATGATCCTGTCACTGCACTGAGTGACACCAGCCTGGGTGACAGAGACCCTATCTCAAAAAAGAAAAAAACTATTGTATATTACCTGAGTTGCAGAAACCTGTTATGGATTTAAATGATGCAGTAATAACCACAAGTAGATTTAAGTCCCATCATATGGAAATGGGACTAATACCTTGGCTACACTACTATTTCTCGACCTGGGGAGATTCTGCCCTCAGAAGACAATGGGCAATGTCTGGAGATAGTTTTGGTTGACATGATGAGGGGTGAGAAGGAAGAGGTAGGGGCTGCTACTGGCATCTAGTGGGTAAAGGCCAAGGATGTCGCTAACCATTTTATAATGAATGGGACAGACCCCACAACAAAGAATTAACCAACCCCTAATGTTAATAGTGCCAAAGCTGAGAAACCCTAGGCTAGAACAGCCTTCTCTCTTCCCCATTATTAAGGAGAAATCCCAGAGCTTCTTAGAGTCCTTATTTGCTGTGCTACCTGTGAGATTGCCCCCATTTATTTAACAATATGAATAAACTTATAGATTTAGGACAGAATACTTGGTGCTGAAGTATAACTGATATTTGAGTGTTTGCTATGTGCCATAAACTTTTCTAAATACCCTTTACATATATTAGTTATCAAAACAACCCTCTCCTGGGTAGGGACATTATCCCCATTCTTCAGATAAGGAAACTGAGGCACAAAGAATAATGTTTCCAAGTTTGTACAGTTACATACAGCAGAGGTGGGATTAAGACCCTGAAAGTTTGACTTCTTAACCTGCAGTCTTTTTTTTTTTTTTTTTGGAGACGAAGTGTCGCTGTGTCGCCCAGGCTGTAGTGCAGTGGCGCGATCTCGGCTCACTACAAGCTCCACCTCCCGGGTTCACGCCATTCTCCTGCCTCAGCCTCCCGAGTAGCTGGGACTACAGGCGCCTGCCACCACGCCCGGCTAATTTTTTTGTGTTTTCAGTAGAGACGGGGTTTCACCGTGTTTGCCAGGATGGTCTCGAACTCCTGACCTCGTGATCCGCCCGCCTCGGCCTCCCAAAGTGCTGGGATTACAGGCGTGAACCACCATGCCCAACCTATCTAATACATTTTACATGATAGAAGTGTTTGATTTTTTTTCAGATTTTGGGATATTTGTATTATATACTTAACAGCTATCTCTAATCCAAAGATCCAAAATGCTCCAATGAGCATTTCCTTTCAGTATCATGTTGGCACTCAAATTTTCAGATTTTGGAGCATTTCAGATTTTGGATTTTCTGATTACAGATACTCAACCTGTAATTAAATAACTCTGCACTAGATAGGAACTTGTATTACTTAAATATTAGATTTCTTTTCCCTCTGACACAGGTATTATATAATATGCCAGCCTTTATTTTAAAAGAGAAAAAATAAAGCAGCCTGTTATGTTAGCCAGCCCATTCAGTAGCACATCTCAAAAA
>NW_012106475.1:7009722-7011215 GCF_000951045.1 Mandrillus leucophaeus | reverse complement strand
CCATTAAACCATAAGAAGAAAGAAACAGTGATATAACCAGACTGTCATTTCTGACCCACAGGATATGGGGCCTCACCATTAAACCATAAGGAGAAAGAAACAGTGATATAACCAGGATAGGGGGCCTCAAGGTTATATTCTTCCTAAGACTCTGAAGTGGGGTGTGTGTGTGTGTGTGTGTGTGTGTGTGCTTCCTAAGACTCTGAAGTGGCTGTGTGTGTGTGGGGGTGTGTGTGTGTATTCCTAAGACTCTGAAGTGGGTGGGGGTGTGTGTGTGTGTGTGTGTGTATTCTTCCTAAGACTCTGAAGTGGGGGTGTGTGTGTGTGTGTGTGTGTATTAAGAAAGTAATGTCATTCAAGAGAAGAAGGGTAGTTCTCTGAGGTAGAGGAGGTGGGAACTGAAACTTTCATATAAAGTATATGTTAAAGCAGCAAAAGTTACAGGGAGAATTTAAAATGACAACTAAGGTTGATAAGTTTGCCAGGAGAAAAGCAAATGGAGAATTCTGGTAAACATAACTTTTATTTTTAAATATTTGTTCAACAGTGTTGGATAAATTTTTCCCATATCCCATAAAATATGCTTAATTTTGTTTGCTTACTTAAGAAAAATCTATCTGGAGATAACCGACTGTCTTGCTGCTGTAACAGAATACCTTAGGCTGTATAATTTATAAACAGAAATTTTACTTCTTACAGTTCTGGAGGCTGGGAAGTCCAGCATCAAGGCACCAGCAGATTCAATGTCTGATAAGGGCTTGCCTCAAAGATGGCACCTTAGGCTGGGTGTGGTGGCTCATACCTGTAATCCGAGTACTTTGAGAGCCTGAGGTTGGAGATCCCTTGAGCCCAGGAGTTCAACACCAGCCTGGGCAACACAGGGAGACCTCATCTTAAAAAAAGATGGCACCTTATTGCAGTGTTCTCATATGGCAAAAGGGCACTCATTCATGACAGAAGAGCCCTCATGACTTCACTTCCTAAAGGCCCAACCTCTTAATACCATCACACTGGGAATTTAGGTTTCCATATATGAATTGAGGGGGGGGTACTAACATTTAGACCACAGCACCTACTCATGAAAGAACATTAATAATTAACACCTCTAGTGAGCAGTTTTGAGTCTAGGATTTACAGAACACAAGAATAATGTACAAATTTTAAGAGCCAAAATGAGTTTTAGTATTACTAAACAACAACTGTTCATCAGGGAAAAAAAGAAAATAGTAATACAGAATCCCTGTCAGCATTACCTGCACTAAACTGAGCACACAATTATAACTCAAGCTTTACATAAAAATGCTGGAGACAAAAGTAAAATTTTTTTATTTGGCCTCTGTTTTAAACCAAGTTATTAAAAAATAAACAGGCTGGGCGTGTGGCTCATGCCTGTAATCCCAACACTTTGGGAGGCCAAGGCAGGTGGATCACCTGAGATCAGGAGTTAAAGACCAGCCTGGCCAACATGGTGAAACCCCATCTCTACTAAAAAT
>NW_012106475.1:7007358-7009672 GCF_000951045.1 Mandrillus leucophaeus | reverse complement strand
GGTCTACTTTTATAAGCAAATGCTATCCAATTTCAAGGAACAATCTCCATTTTGTGACAGAGTCTTGCTCTGTCACCCAGGCTACAGTGCAGTGCATGACCTCGGCTCACTGCAACCACTGCCTCCTAGGCTCAAGCAATTCTCCTGCCTCAGCCTCCAAGAAGCTGGGACCTTACAGGTCCCGCCACACCCGGCTAATTTTTGTATTTTTAATACAGATGGGGTTTCACCATGTTAGCCAGGCTGGTTTCAAACTCCTGACCTCAGGTGACCCAACCGCCTCAGCCTCCCAAAGTGCTGGGATTACAGGCATGAGCCACCGTGCTCGGCCACAATCTCCATTTTATACAAAGTTCTAGAGAGCAGAAAAAGCAGGAGAGGTCCTAAACTTATTTTATGAAACTGATATAATGTTTAAACACAAAAACCAGGCAGAGACAGTATGAGAAATTAGAGGCCAATTAATAGATTTTGCTCAAGTAATATACCATACTGACTGATTAATAGAGAAAATAATGCAATAGGCTGGGCATGGTGGCTCATGCCTGTAACTTTAGCACTTTCAGAGACCAAGCAGGAGGATAACTTGAACCTAGGAGTTAGTGACCAGCCTGGGCAAATAGGAAGACCCTGTCTCTAAAAATAATAAAAGTAAAAATTAGCCAGGCATGGTGGCACACGCCTGTGGTCCCAGCTGTTTGGGAAGCTGAGGTAGAAAGACGGTTTGGGCCCAGAAGGTTGAGGATGCAGTGAGCCATAACCATTCCACTGCATTCCAGCCTGGGCGACAGAGTGAGACCCTGTCTCAAAAACAAAAAAACAAGCAAAAAGAATCCAACAGATACAGAAAAACCATTCAGAGACATTTAGCTCATCATTATTAAAAAAAACTTTCAAAAAGGTATCCTCCAACAACCCAAAGGAAACGTCCCACAATGATAAAATCTTAGAAACAGTTCCTTTAATGGCATTAAGATATACACAATTACTACTTCTATGAAACACAATACTTTTGCTTTTCAGTCACTGCAAAAAACATGGGGAAAATAAAAAGATATTAAGACTAGAAGAAAAGCCATAATTTGCAGATGATATGACTGCCTACAGATGAAGTATTAAAATTAGTAAGTGCTCTGTAAGATTGCTCATTACTAGATCAACATGAATGGTGTCTTCCCATGTACCAGCAAATAACAACTAGGAAATGAAAGTTTTAAAAATAGGTAGGGCGCAGTGGCTCACATCTGTAATCCCAACACTTTGGAAGGCTGAGGCAGGCAGATTGCTCAATTATAGTTTTATAATTGCACAGTTATGGTTTTCCATAGGCAGACTCAAAGTGGTTAAAATGACAATTCCCCAGAAAATAATCTAAAAATTTAATGTATTTTAACAAAAATTCTATCAGGATTTGCCTTGAAACTTAACCTATCTGCAGAATATTTCATTGTAAAAATGCTTCATTTATTATTTCATATTGTTGTACACTTAAGATTAATTACAGTTTTTGTGCTACTACAAATATAAACTTCAACGTCCTCAGTGCATACCCATCATTTTTTTTTTTTAGGATAAATTCCTATAAGAGGAATTGCTGAGTCAAAGGGCAGAAGCACTGTTAAGATTTTTGACTGGAATTCCCATGTTGTACACTCAAACATTTACTGAACGACTGACAATGTAGCACCTATTAAAATGATGGGTAAAAAAAATTCCCCAGGTTTACACAGCGTTTCTTTCATCACTTTTTTTTTTTTTTTTTTTCAGATTGGCCATTTGTTTTTTAATTTTATTGGTGGTTCTTTACTTTCTCCACCTGCAATGCACTGTGGTACCGTTTTCACATGGTTAGCCATCATTCTGAATATTTCATATCTTCTCAAATGATCTGCAGTATTATTTTATCACATACTAAAACGCTAAATATCAGGTAGTGGTCCTGTGTCTAGATTTTATTCTGTCTCACTTTTTTCTGTCTAGCTATTCCTATGTTAATAACATGCTGTTGTAAAAATTCTAGCGTTATTTTACTACCTCATAGGGAAATCCCTCAATTTCTTAGCTATTCTCAAGCATTTACTCCTTTTAAAATAAATTTAGAATTATTTTATCAAGCATTAAAATCTCAATTCTGATTAAAGTCATGTTGAAATTATATATGAGGAGAATTTATATTTTTATTATGTTGAGTCTTCCCTTCCTTATGCATATGTCCATTTATTTGCAGCTCACTGGAAAAAAGCATAAGAAAATCTGACCTCTATGGATGAAGGAAAGATCACAAAACATATTTATAAAGATTATAGCGGCCGGG
>NW_012106475.1:7002171-7006996 GCF_000951045.1 Mandrillus leucophaeus | reverse complement strand
CCTGGCTAATATTTTTGTATTTTTTAAGTAGAGACAGGGTTTCACCATGTTAGCCAGGATGGTCTCGATCTCCTGACCTTGTGATCCGCCTGCCTTGGCCTCCTAAAGTGTTGGCAATACAGGCGTGAGCCACGGCGCCCGGCCTCTCTGTCTTAATTTAACTCAGTTCCCGTCAGAATCAAAGCCTCTCCATAAAACTGATTACTTCCTAAAGGCTTGTAACAAAATTTTTATCAGCTATCAATACTACCATTTCATGCTTAGATAAGATATTGCAATTTTAGTCTTTCAGGTTATATTTCTGAGATGACATTCCATTAAGAATAGGGTTACCCACTTGTCTTGGTTTTAGCACTGAAAATCCCATGTCCTGGGAACCCCAGGATGGTTAATCACCCTAATTAAGAAGCAGAAGCCCACATGTATAGTAGCCTTACCTTGTCATCATGTGGATCATCTACAGCAAAGTCTTGTAACTCATGAGTTACAACCTCAAGGAACGGAGTTTCTTTCTTAATGTTGTCAGAGATCCTTTGTCCACCTCTGGGTTTCTGGGGCTGTTTCTTCACAGGTTCATCCTTTGTTTTTCCTTTCTTCCCCTTCTTCCCTTTTTCTTCTCTGTTTGAACCTGCAGACTTTAATTCATAGAGGAAACATTAGTCAGTGTTAAGAATGTATTGAATGCCCGTCATATGCTAGGCAGTGGACTAGATGCCCATTTGAAAAGCAAAAGAAAAAATGTTTTTAGATGTTACTTACCCCCAGCAATTTCATGATAAGTTCACGGTCTTCTTCATCCTGGTCTTTGTATTTTTCTTTCATTTTTTTCATTTTACTCTACAAAATCAGAAGATTTTGGTTGGAAATATTCAGCAGCAAAAAAATGTCAACAAATACTTGCAAAGAAATGGTGTTACTTTATATTCTCTGTCAAAAATGCTTCCTGAATAAGGCACTATTATAATAAACAATATGAAGTCTACAAAGTTGGATAACCGAAGTCCTCATCCTCAAGGAATGTACCATAGGGTGGAGAGAAGATACACAGAGAAGTAAGGATAAATTAACACAACATAATGAACTGCGAGGAAGAAATAAAGTAAAACAGTATTGGAAAAGCAAGTCTAAAAAGAAAGAGAATAGTAATAGCAAGTCATCACATTTGGTTGGAGTCAGGGTACACATGGAGGAAGAACAAGAAATAAAGCAGCAAAGCTAGGCTAGGCACTTATTCTAGAGGCTTTCAAGACTCTGTATTTTATTTAAAAACCAGTTATTCTTTACCCTGATTACATCCCCAAATCACTCTAGGGGTTTTAAACTATAAACATCCAGGCCCCACCCTAGAGATTTTTGTCTTGATTAATTGTATTAGCTAGGACCAAAATAACACATTTTGAAAATTGTGAAGACTTCCCTAAACAGGACACAAACGCCGTAAAAGAAGACTGATAAATCAGCTTAATTAGAATTTTAAAATGCTACTCATCAAAAAAGACTATTAGAAAAGTGAAAAAGAGCAAGCCCCAAAGTGTGAAAAGCACTTGCAATACATATATCCAAGAAAGGATTTGTATTCAGGATTAGAGAGAACTTGTATACATCAACTAGAAACATAGGACAAACCAATTTTTAAAATAGGTGCTTCGAGGTCCAAAAAACATGAGAAAGTGCTCAATATCATTAGTCATCAGGGACATGAAATAAAAGCCAAATGAGCTATCAGCATATATACACACTTAAATGACTGAAAAAAGAAAACCTGACAATACTAAGTGTTACTACGGATGGGGGGTAACTGGACTCTCATACACTGCTTGGTGGGAAACTGACACAGGTACTCTGGAAAACTGACTGGCAGTATCTAATACAGCCAAACAACATGTATGCCACAACCCAGAAAATTCCACTCATATGTATATGAACAGAAATGCATACTTATGGATCCAAAAGTCATGTGAGGGTCTGGCACGGTGGTTCACGCGTGTAATCCCAACACTTTGGGAGGTCTGGGCGGGTGGATCATCTGAGGTCAGGAGTTCAAGACCAGCCTGACCAAAATGGTGAAACACCATCTCTACCAAAAATACAAAAAAAAACAGCCAGGCGTGGTGGTGCATGCCTGTAATCCCAGACACTTGGAAGGCTGAGGCAGGAGAATCGCTTGCACCTGGGAGACAGAGGTTGCAGTGAGTCAAGACCATGCTATTGCACTCCAGCCTGGGCAACAAGAGTAAAACTCTGTCTCAAAAAACAAAAAGTCATGTGGGGATATTCTTAGAAAGTGGCAAGCATGAGCCTTCCGGCTGGGCGCAGTGGCTCACGCCTGTACGCCCAGCACTTTGGGAGGCCGAGGCGGGTGGATCACAAGGTCAAGAGCAAGACCATCCTGGCCAACATAAGTGAAACCCCATCTCTATTAAAAATACAAAAATTAGCTGGGTGTGGTGGTGTGTGCCTATAGTTCCAGCTACTCAGGAGGCTGAAGCAGAAGAATCACTTGAACCCAGGAGGAGGAGGATCCAGTGAGCTGAGATCACACCACCACTGTACTCCAGCCTGGCAACATAGCAAGACCCTGTCTCAAAAAAAAAAAAAAAAAAAAAGAAACTGGCAAACAAGCATGAGCCTTCTGGGATGCTGGAAACATTCCAAGTAAAGTATCTGGATCTGAGTGGTGGTTTCACAGATGTGTGTGCTTACAAAAAATTCACTGAGGCCGGACACGGTGGCTCATGCCTGTAATCCCAGCCCTTTGGGAAGCCAAGGCAGGCGGATCACGAGGTCAAGAGATCAAGACCATCCTGGCCAACATGGTGAAACTCTGTCTCTACTAAAAATACAAAAAGTAACCAGGCATAGTGGCTACTTTTGAACCCGGGAGGTGGAGGTTGCAGTGAGCCGAGATCGGGCCATTGCACTCCAGCCTGGGCAACAGAGCGAGACTCTGCCTCAAAAAAAAAAAAAAAAAATTCACTGAGCCAAAGATTTGTGCATTTTACTATTATGTACACTGTACCTCAAAAAAATTGAGAAAAACTATTGTTACCAATAAACTGGACTGAGAAATGGAAAACCTGATGACAACAGAGTTTCTTAGAAAATACAACTTCAGAAAACCAACTTCAAAAAAAATCCCAGAAAACCTGAATAAACCTAAGTCATTAAATAAACTGAAAATAGTTCTTAAAACTCTCCTCACAATAGCCGGGCATGGTGGC
Source organism: Mandrillus leucophaeus (assembly GCF_000951045.1). Classification (NCBI taxonomy): domain Eukaryota; kingdom Metazoa; phylum Chordata; class Mammalia; order Primates; family Cercopithecidae; genus Mandrillus; species Mandrillus leucophaeus. Next base: position 7,003,775 of record NW_012106475.1, on the reverse strand, counting down.
ACACATCTGTGGTCCCAGCTACTAGGGAAGCTGACGTGGGAGGATTGCTTGAGCCCAGGGGGTCAAGGCTGCAGTGAGCCAAGATTGCAACACTACATCCCAGCCTGGGCAACAAAGCAAGACTCAGTCTAAAAAAAAAAAAAAAAATCTCCTCACAAAACCCAAAACATTAGGTCTACTTTTATAAGCAAATGCTATCCAATTTCAAGGAACAATCTCCATTTTGTGACAGAGTCTTGCTCTGTCACCCAGGCTACAGTGCAGTGCATGACCTCGGCTCACTGCAACCACTGCCTCCTAGGCTCAAGCAATTCTCCTGCCTCAGCCTCCAAGAAGCTGGGACCTTACAGGTCCCGCCACACCCGGCTAATTTTTGTATTTTTAATACAGATGGGGTTTCACCATGTTAGCCAGGCTGGTTTCAAACTCCTGACCTCAGGTGACCCAACCGCCTCAGCCTCCCAAAGTGCTGGGATTACAGGCATGAGCCACCGTGCTCGGCCACAATCTCCATTTTATACAAAGTTCTAGAGAGCAGAAAAAGCAGGAGAGGTCCTAAACTTATTTTATGAAACTGATATAATGTTTAAACACAAAAACCAGGCAGAGACAGTATGAGAAATTAGAGGCCAATTAATAGATTTTGCTCAAGTAATATACCATACTGACTGATTAATAGAGAAAATAATGCAATAGGCTGGGCATGGTGGCTCATGCCTGTAACTTTAGCACTTTCAGAGACCAAGCAGGAGGATAACTTGAACCTAGGAGTTAGTGACCAGCCTGGGCAAATAGGAAGACCCTGTCTCTAAAAATAATAAAAGTAAAAATTAGCCAGGCATGGTGGCACACGCCTGTGGTCCCAGCTGTTTGGGAAGCTGAGGTAGAAAGACGGTTTGGGCCCAGAAGGTTGAGGATGCAGTGAGCCATAACCATTCCACTGCATTCCAGCCTGGGCGACAGAGTGAGACCCTGTCTCAAAAACAAAAAAACAAGCAAAAAGAATCCAACAGATACAGAAAAACCATTCAGAGACATTTAGCTCATCATTATTAAAAAAAACTTTCAAAAAGGTATCCTCCAACAACCCAAAGGAAACGTCCCACAATGATAAAATCTTAGAAACAGTTCCTTTAATGGCATTAAGATATACACAATTACTACTTCTATGAAACACAATACTTTTGCTTTTCAGTCACTGCAAAAAACATGGGGAAAATAAAAAGATATTAAGACTAGAAGAAAAGCCATAATTTGCAGATGATATGACTGCCTACAGATGAAGTATTAAAATTAGTAAGTGCTCTGTAAGATTGCTCATTACTAGATCAACATGAATGGTGTCTTCCCATGTACCAGCAAATAACAACTAGGAAATGAAAGTTTTAAAAATAGGTAGGGCGCAGTGGCTCACATCTGTAATCCCAACACTTTGGAAGGCTGAGGCAGGCAGATTGCTCAATTATAGTTTTATAATTGCACAATTATGGTTTTCCATAGGCAGACTCAAAGTGGTTAAAATGACAATTCCCCAGAAAATAATCTAAAAATTTAATGTATTTTAACAAAAATTCTATCAGGATTTGCCTTGAAACTTAACCTAT
>NW_012106475.1:6991264-7000906 GCF_000951045.1 Mandrillus leucophaeus | reverse complement strand
TTTTTTTTTTTGAGACAGAGTCTCGCCATGTCACCCAGGCTGGAGTGCAGTGGCGTGATCTTGGCTCACTGCAACCTCCGCCTCCTGGGTTCAAGCAATTCTTCTGCCTCAGCCTCTCGAGTAGCTGCGACTATAGGCATGTACCACCATGCCTGGCTAATTTTTGTATATTTAGTAGAGATGGGGTTCACCATGTTAGATAGGCTGGTCTTGAACTCCTGGCCTCAAGTGATCGACCTGCCTCGGCCTCCCAAAGTGCTGAGATTACAGGCATGAGCCACTGCACCTGGCTGCTACAGCATTTTGAAGAGTATATTATATTGTAACCAGACATGGTGGCTAACACACCTCTAGTTCCAAGCACCTTGGGAGGGTGAGGCAGGAAGATCACTTGAGCCTGGGAGTTTGAGACCAGTCTGGACAATATAGTTAGACCCCATCGCTACAAAAAATAAAAAGAATTAGCTGAGTATGGTGGCATGCACCTGTGTGGTCCCAGCTACTTGGAAGACTGAGATGGGAGGATCACTTGAGCCTAGAAGTTAAGGCTACTGCAGTGAGCCCTGACTGCACCACTGCATTCCAGCGTGGGTGACAGAGCAAGACTCTATCTCGGGAGAGCTGGCGGGGGCGGTGTGGAAAGAGTATGTTCTATCACAAGTACTTCTTTCTTCATCATCCACTTTTAGCAAAATATCTAAGAACTCTAAACAACATCGAAAAATTACTGAGCTAAATTCTCAATAAATATCAGCTCTGCTACTTAACTAGCTGGGCAACTTTGGCAAACCATAATCTTCTATTACTCTTCCAGATAAAATGAAAGCTTCTGTGCAGATGATCTTGAAAGTCTAAATAACTTCTAGTAGTGATCTCTATGTTCCCCAAATGCTGTATCTACTCAACTAATTTTTAGTCAAAGGATATCACAAAGGATTATTTTTTGGCCTACATTTTCTATTTCACTTCAACTTTAAAAACTTAAAAAGGAACCTCACAACTTAACTGTGAACCATATAGATCATCCTGAAGTTTACCTTTTGTCCTCGTTTCATTGGCTGTACAGTCGCAACATTTTTGCTTGTGTTCTGATGAGTTTCAATGTGTACAGTACTTTCTTTTTCTTTATCCTTTCCCTCTATCACTTCTAAATCTCCTGAGTCACTTGGAAGCTTTTTCTTTTTCATTTCCCTGAATAAAAAAGACATGGAAACATCTCATTCTTAGAATTTCAATTCTTAGTGCCCTAAAAAAGTTCCATGGGAAAGGGCACATATACAGTATATAAATGGTCATGGCTTCTGCTTCACTTGTTAATCACCAAGTTAGAAAATACAAAGATGCTCAAAATCATCACGTAGGAAAAAGATGAAAATTTTTCATCTCTCATGGATTTATCTTTCTTTCCATCATCCAAGCTCAACATATTGTCACCCCTGACTCATCCTTACTCACTAGGCACATTTAGCCCCTGAACACCTTAATGGCCAGGCACTGGGATTTGTACTCTTTGTGTCAACATAGCATTGGAAGGTCTTAGGCATTTAATAAAACATTTCTTGACTGGTTGGTTGACTAAATGGATTAAAAAATACACAGGTTAAGAAGGAAGGGTAAATTTTATTACTGTGGTATTCTTCTTTCTGTTCCCAATGCCAGCGTCTTAGTTCAGGTCCTCATTACATCCCACCCAGACTTCTTCCAGAGTCTACATATTCTGAATTTTTTTTTTAAGACAGAGTTTGTGCCACCACGCCCAGTTAACTTTGTATTTTTAGTAGATATAGGGATTCACCATGTTGCTCAGGCTGGTCTTGAACTGACCTCAGGTGATCTATTCGCCTCAGCCTCCCAAAGTGCTGGGATTACAGGCATGAGCCACCACATCCAGCCATTAACTTCTGTTTTAATCTTCCTTAATCATTTGCCTATGTCACATTCTCTTCGTATCACTTTAAAGGGTACAGTCCAAAATCCTTAGCTATTAAGTACTCCATTTTTAGTTCAAATTTACTTCTCCAATCATATCATCTACTATTTAATAAACAAACTTTCTCTTCCTTCCCACTGAGTCTATTTATCATTTCCCCAAAGCACTATGCATATTACCCCAAAGAAGCACTCCTCTTTGTTAATGCTAATTCTCCTTGGAGTCTCCCTCCTTCATTTACTTAACCGCTAACATATCTTTCAAGGTGTACTTCTGATGTTATTTCCCCAAACATCTGAACTCATAGCAATCTCTTACTCTTGAACTACTTTATCACTTTCAGATACTATTTACATATTTATGACTACTTCCTGAATCCAGGACTCAAAAGCCTCTTTAAGGCATGAGCTTTATACTTTACCTCTTTGTCTACTCAGTAAGTATCTAGCACAGTGCTATATACTCAGAATTCTCTGTAATTGTTTAATGATTATCTTTCTCAAATGAAAAGGCTTTACTGTCCATTCCGATTTAGGGCCTCTTCCTGGAATGCTTTAGTTGTCTTAGTCTTTCCCACCCTACAGTAGTCGTTTCCCTCCCTTCTGCCCTTGCCTTGCTTCTACTTGCTTCCTGAGACCTGTTAATTTAAAAAAAAAAAAAATTGGCCTGGCATGGTGGCTCACGTCTGTAATCCAGCACTTTGGGAGGCCGAGGCGGGCAGATCACGAGGTCAGAAGATCGAGACCATCCTGGCTAACATGGTGAAACCCCATCTCTACCAAAAATACAAAAACAAAATTAGCCAGGCGTGGTGGCAGGCGCCTGTAGTCCCAGCTACTCGGGAGGCTGAGGCAGGAGAATAGTGTGAACCTGGGAGGCAGAGCTTGCAGTGAGCCAAGATCACGCCACTGCACTCCAGCCTGGGCCACAGAGCGAGACTCCGTCTCAAAAAAAAATAAAAAATAAAAAATCAAGTCTTCTGCCTTATGTAAAACTTTCCTAATTTCAGGTATTCCTATTTATTCCTGACAATATTACCCTAGAACTAGTCTATGTAATACACTGAAATCATTATTGTACATGTTTATGTAGTAAAAGCTCTGTCTTATTAGAGCAAGTCCTCAAATAACATAATTTAATTCAACATCATTGTTATAACTTTGATGAGAACGAAAAACAAAATTGATTCCTGGCCATGGCCACCATCTGTGCAGAGTCTACATGTTCTCCCCATGTCTGTGTGGGTTTTCACCAGATACTCAGGTTTTCTCTCACATCCCAAAATGCGCATGTTAGGTTAACTGGCGTGTCTAAATTATCCCAGCATGAATGAGTGCCCTGCAATGGAATGACATCCTGTTCTGGGTTGGTTCTGGCCTGTTGCCCTGATTTGCCAGGATAGGCTCTTCCCACCAATGACCCTTAACTGGAATAAGCGGTTGAAAAACAAATGAATGAATGAATGACAATATAAATGATTGTCAAAAATTCATAAACTAAACAATAGTCATACAAATGTACAACAATAAACAATGTAGTATGAAAGTGCTTAAAGAACGTGCCATATTTTTGTTTTTGAACCTCATGGTAGTAGGAGGTACTCTACAATTTTCACTTTGCAAATAGTCCTTGATTTAACCCACTACCACAACTACCATCACTCATTGATTTACCAAAAATTGGGTAAATAATTATCGTGCTTGCTTTCATTAATCTTTCTTAAATATATGTACAGTTTATATTTATTTTAATGTTTAGTATTAGACGTGTTTTCAGTCTTTATTTAGAAGTTTTGTGATAGTTTTGTGACCAAAAATATGCCAGAGGAACTTAACTCCTGTTTATATCAATTAGCCCATGGCAAAATTGGTTTCATTACACATTGTTTCTCTTAAGTCCAAGTTTCCAAGAATCTACTGAAAATGTTAAGTGGGCTGGGCGCAGTGGCTCACGCCTGTAATTCCAGCACTTTGGGAGGCCGAGGCGGTTGGATTACGAGGTCAGAAGATCGAGACCATCCTGGCTAATGCGGTGAAACCCCATCTCTACTAAAAATACAAAAAATTAGCCGGGCATGGTGGCCGGTGCCTGTAGTCCCAGCAACTTGGGAGGCTGAGGCAGGAGAATGGCGTAAACCCGGGAGATGGGGCTTGTAGTGAGCTGAGATCGCGCCACTGCACTCCAGCCTGGGCGACAGAGTGAGACTCCATCTCAAAAAAAAAAAAGAAAATGTTAAGTGAAGGCCGGGCATCAATGGTTCATGCCTGTAATCCCAGCACTTTGGGCAGCCAAGGTGGGAGGATCACTTGATCCCAGGAGTTCAAGACCAGCCTGGGCAACATGATGAAACCCCATCTCTACAAAAAATATAAACATTTTTGTAATGGCATGTGCCACTACAGCTACTTGGGAGGCTGAAGCAGGAGACTGCCTGAGCCTGGGAGTTTGAGGCTGTAGTGAGCCACAACTGCACCTTAGCACTCAAGCCTGGGCAACAAAGCGAGACCCTGTCTCAAAAAAAAAAAAAACAAAAAAAAAGAAAAGAAAATGTTAAGTGAGGACTTACCCTACTAGGTCTATTTCATTGATTACAGTGACAGATTAGGGCCCTTAAACAGAAAAATGTATTAGAGCTTAATATTAACAACGAAAAATTTCTGCTAAATCTTGGTCAATTTAATGAAGGAAGTCTTTAAACAGCTAAGTAATCTGTGGTAGCTGAGCTATCAATTAAAAAAAAAAGAAAATCATGCTTTTTAGTTAGATAACACAGATGTGTTTACCTTCTTTCCTTGGCTGACAAATGTCTCCGGCTCTGTGATTTACTGTCACTCTATTAAAACAAAAAAACCAGGCAAATGCAAACATCACTATTATTAATTTTTTTGAAAAGTATTAAAAAGTAGAAAATGATTCCTTGAGAATAGGATGTTCTTCATAAAACTGAAAATAGCTTACAGAATTAGAAGATTCCTCTTTTGAAGCCAATTTCTGGAGGGACCTATGAAAATAAACAGAACGGAGTCTCTACCAGCCTGTAAAAGACACTCATTTACAAAGCCCCCAGATGTTCCCACACCATACTCTTAAGTACTGGCAATCCAACAGATTTTCACATTTGGTAAAGTGAGAAAAACATACAACCAAATTGCTCCTCTCTCCACACTTTCATATACATTTTAAAATAGGTGACGTGTACTGAAAACTTACTGTGTGTCAGGCACTGCCAGGTGGTATACATGCATAAATCCCCATGAAAGGGATACCGTTCTGTTTCACCAAGAAGGAAACTGAAGCTTAAGCACAAAGTAGCTTTACCAAGGACACACCCTAAGACCCAGCACTGGTCTGTCTGACTCCTAGACTGTTCTGAATTACATCGTTAATTGTGCATTTATAACTGTGGACTATTTACCTGATGATCTGTAAAACATTATGTAAACTAAAACACATTTCTTTGATGGAACTGCCTTTGTTATGTTTTTAGCATTTATAACCATTTAGTTGTTTCTCTTTGAATCTAGTTTGGCCACTCTAAATGCACTGTATTTTTCTACCCTGGTCCTGGGAATTTCTTTGCAGAGAGACCCAATCAAATGGTGAAAAAGCAGTAAAACAATGGAGGGTAAAAGTACTGATGTCAATCTTGGTATTTTCTTGGTAAGGATTACACCTCATCATCATTCTCGGCTTACACAATAATATGTAAAATTTTATTTTTTAATTACCTTTGGGGTTGAAGGTGGGACAAGTCAATGGTAGTATCAGGATAATCTAATGTCTCTTCCCCTTCATCCTTCATTTCACCAACAGGATCCTGATCTTTTCTAACCTCTTCATATTCTCCTTCATCTTCAGAGCTTTCTTCCTGAATGAGCTCCTCATTCAGTTCATCTCTACCACTCTGAACAGTGATATCCTCTTGGTTAACCTGAGTCATGAGTTCTACTTCTACAGGAGGAGTTTCATGTTCCTCTTTATCCTCATCACTGCTAGTGTCACCTCCATCTGTAGAATTACCATAAGGAAAGTCAGTGTGGGACTACCAACCATGCCAGGTCATTTCCTGAAAATGTCATAAAAATATTCCACTGACTGTTTCTCCCATATTTCTCCAAAAAATCACCAGAAAAATGCCTGATCGTTCCCAAAGGGTACTCTTAGACAAAACAATAACCTGTATCATGAATAGGTTGAACTAAATGATCTCCAAGATCCTTCACCACAATAAATTTCTTGGACATTGCTACCCTTTCAACATAGAAAACCACAACTTTGCCTTAGTTGAGTATTTCCAAAAAGCAAGACAGCAAAATTAGTTGTATAACTTTTGCTGCTTTTATTATAATTTGCACATAAAACTTAAATACATATTATATAACACACATAACAGGTGCTCATTCTTTTGCAAAGGAACTAATAGTAGTAATAGGGTCTACTGTCTCACCTGCAAAATGACATGCCACCACTCATCTGACAAGGATGGTTACAATAGAAAATAATGTAAATAGGCCAGGTGCAGTGGCTCACGCCTGTAATCCCAGCACTTTGGGAGGCCGAGGTGGGTGGATCACGAGGTCAGGAGCTCAAGACCAGCCTGGCCAAGATGGTGAAACCCCGTCTACTAAAAATACAAAAATTAGCCAGGCGTGGTGGCAGGTGCCTGTAATCCCAGCTACTCAGGAGGCTGAGGCAGAAGAATTGTTTGAACCTGGGCAGCAGAGGTTGCAGTGAGCCGAGATCGCGCCACTACACTCTAGTCTGGCAACAGACTGAAACTCCGTCTTGGGGATTAAAAAAAAAAAAAAGAAAAGAATGTAAATAAGGCACTTTATACAGTCCCAGGGAAATGGTGAGCCTCAATCAATAGAATCTTACAGCACAACAGTAATAGTAAATGAAACAATGCAATATTACCTGTAAAAAGGAATGACCTTAGCAGAGAGAGTAACTACAAAATAGTTTAGTGGGAATATTTTCCGTAGTTCCTTTAGGTAGGCAGGTAAATTTATTCTAGCAACCATAATTACTCTCTACTTGAAACAAATATTTTGCCTCCCAGGTTCAAGCCTACCACCTCAGCCTCTTCAGTAGCTGGGACTAGAGGCGCTGATTTTTTTGGTAGAGATGGGGTTTTGCCATGTTGCCCAGGCTCGTCCTTGGGTTGTCCCAGCCCAGGAGCTGGTCTCAAGCTCCTGAGCTCAAGCAATCCACCTGCCTCGGACTCCCAAAAGTGCTGGAATTACAGGCATGAGCCACAACGCCCGGCCTGATAAATACTTTTAAATTCACTAGAATAAGTATATTTAGCATTTCCAAAAACAAAATTCAGTAAAACAGCAAGTACTTTGGGTTTTTTTTTTTGAAATTGAGATTATCCCAAAAGAGACATGATGTTCTAAGGATTTAGAAGCAAAACTTGGTAACAAAAAACATCACAAACTAATTTCTTAAAATCTATAAACTACCTAATTGTTCCATTTCTTCTGATATGAGTTCGCCTGTGCAACTTGCCAGTGTCTCCATGTCTTCATCCTGTACTCTGACTTTTCGTTCACCCCGATGTCTCCAAACACAAGACTCATCTACCTAAAGAAATAGTTATTTGTCAGTGACGGAGCTTTAAACAAGACTAATGAAAATCAGGAAAAAAATAAATAAATAACCAAGAAGCTGAAGAGTACCTTAAAAAGGAAGCTAAACCCCATCATTAGATATGAGGGAGGAAGAAAATTCTTTTTTCCTACAAAAGATAACGTACATTAATGCTTTAAAAATCAGGTTTCTCCACTTTTTGCTTACAAAACAAAAAAAAATTAGTGTCAGATGACACGAATGGTCATATCCATTTTGTCTTTTACTATGTCATGAATAACATTTCCCATTTATACAACTGGGCAGTATGTATAGGAACAGTTATTAAGAAGAAAAAAAAATACATGCTTGCTCTGATATTCTGGGTCAGTCAGACCCTGAATATTCTATTTTCAGAAATAAGTTCAGGCTATACTTTCTTAACCTTATAACTAAACTACACGAAAGTACACTGCCCTCAAAAAAAATATACATGAAGATATGACAAACACTAAACTTGTCCCACCAAGGCAAAAATTTCTTTACTTCATAGCAGACTTTATATAAGAAATCCGAGTAATTAGTTTCTGTTCTAAGAGTATCTGTAAACTGTCCTCAAACCTGTCTCCATAATCTATTGACAAGTCTAGGGATATTTTTCCTGTCAAGACATTACCTCTTATCATGAAGCTTCCTGTTGTCAAATATTCTCCAGTTGGTGCTGTTTTAGATACCTGAAGAACACAATAATACATTGTATTCTTATTTTTAAAAATACTCCGGTTTTCTTTTTCCACTTGAGAAAGTAAAGTCAGAGTCAAGTAAGCCACACTGTCTCCTGAAAAGTTTGTAATTTCGTATAAATTCTCAATACTGAAGGGAAAGATAGCCCTTTCATGACAGATAAGCCTCTGGAAGTAACAAAGAAAAACAAAGAATCCACTACATCAATCATTTTCTTTCTTTTTTCTTTTGAGACGGAGTCTCACTCTGTTGCCCAAGCTGAAGTGCAGTGGCACAATCTCGGCTCACTGCAACCTCTACCTCCTGGGTTCAAGCGATTCTCCTGCCTCAGCCTCCTGAGTAGCTGGGACTACAGGCACCCGCCACCATGCCCCGCTGATTTGTGTATTTTTAGTACAGACGGGCTTTCACTATGTTGGCCAGGCTGGTCTTGAACTCCTAACCTCGTGATCCACCTGCCTCAGCCTCCCAAAGTGCTGGGATTACAGGCGTGAGCCACCATGCCCGGCAATAATTTTCAAATGCCATGGACGACAGCAGAACTGGTCCACTCATCTCTTCCAGCGTGAGATGTAATGAGAAAACTAATGATAGGTCAATGAGCTTATCATAAAGCTATGTTTATTAAAATAAAGCTCTATTTATTAAATAAAATCCTTGTCTAAGATACTGTTTTTGATAATAAAGTTTTTTTTTCTCTTTTTTTTGAGACGGAGTCTTGCACTGTCACCCAGGCTGGAGTGCAGTGGCCCAATCTTGGCTCACTGCAATCTCAGCCTCCCAGGTTCCAGCGATTCTCCTGCCTCAGCCTCCCAAGTAGCTGGGACTACAGGCACGCACCACCACGCCCGGCTAATTTTTGTATTTTTTTAGTAGAGGTGGGTTTTCACCATACTGGCCAGGCTGGCCTCGAACTCCTGACTTTATGATCTGCCCACCTTGGCCTCCCAAAGTGCTGGGATTACAGGCATGAGGCAAAAGTAACTTTTCACTATATGAAATAAAGATTACAGGAAAATTTTAAAAAATATATCCTATTTCGGCAAACAGAAAGTGAGTAAACTTATCCCATAATTTAAAAAAATTTTGGGGCCAGGCGTGGTAGCTCACGCCTGTAATCCCAGCACTCTGGGAAGTCAAGGCAGGTGGATCACGAGGTCAGGAGTTCAAGACCAGCCTGGCTAAGACAGTGAAACCCTGTCCCTATTAAAAACACAAAAATTAGCCAGGCGTGGTGACGGGTACCTATAATCCCAGTTACTCAGGAGGCTGAGGCAGAGAACTGCTTGAACCCAGGAGGCGGAGGTTGCAGTGAGCCGAGATCGTGCCACTGCATTCTAGCCTGGGTGACAGAGCAACACTCCATCTCAAAAATATATATATAAATAAATAAA
>NW_012106475.1:6986459-6991214 GCF_000951045.1 Mandrillus leucophaeus | reverse complement strand
TGACACGAATGGTCATATCCATTTTGTCTTTTACTATGTCATGAATAACATTTCCCATTTATACAACTGGGCAGTATGTATAGGAACAGTTATTAAGAAGAAAAAAAAAATACATGCTTGCTCTGATATTCTGGGTCAGTCAGACCCTGAATATTCTATTTTCAGAAATAAGTTCAGGCTATACTTTCTTAACCTTATAACTAAACTACACGAAAGTACACTGCCCTCAAAAAAAATATACATGAAGATATGACAAACACTAAACTTGTCCCACCAAGGCAAAAATTTCTTTACTTCATAGCAGACTTTATATAAGAAATCCGAGTAATTAGTTTCTGTTCTAAGAGTATCTGTAAACTGTCCTCAAACCTGTCTCCATAATCTATTGACAAGTCTAGGGATATTTTTCCTGTCAAGACATTACCTCTTATCATGAAGCTTCCTGTTGTCAAATATTCTCCAGTTGGTGCTGTTTTAGATACCTGAAGAACACAATAATACATTGTATTCTTATTTTTAAAAATACTCCGGTTTTCTTTTTCCACTTGAGAAAGTAAAGTCAGAGTCAAGTAAGCCACACTGTCTCCTGAAAAGTTTGTAATTTCGTATAAATTCTCAATACTGAAGGGAAAGATAGCCCTTTCATGACAGATAAGCCTCTGGAAGTAACAAAGAAAAACAAAGAATCCACTACATCAATCATTTTCTTTCTTTTTTCTTTTGAGACGGAGTCTCACTCTGTTGCCCAAGCTGAAGTGCAGTGGCACAATCTCGGCTCACTGCAACCTCTACCTCCTGGGTTCAAGCGATTCTCCTGCCTCAGCCTCCTGAGTAGCTGGGACTACAGGCACCCGCCACCATGCCCCGCTGATTTGTGTATTTTTAGTACAGACGGGCTTTCACTATGTTGGCCAGGCTGGTCTTGAACTCCTAACCTCGTGATCCACCTGCCTCAGCCTCCCAAAGTGCTGGGATTACAGGCGTGAGCCACCATGCCCGGCAATAATTTTCAAATGCCATGGACGACAGCAGAACTGGTCCACTCATCTCTTCCAGCGTGAGATGTAATGAGAAAACTAATGATAGGTCAATGAGCTTATCATAAAGCTATGTTTATTAAAATAAAGCTCTATTTATTAAATAAAATCCTTGTCTAAGATACTGTTTTTGATAATAAAGTTTTTTTTTCTCTTTTTTTTGAGACGGAGTCTTGCACTGTCACCCAGGCTGGAGTGCAGTGGCCCAATCTTGGCTCACTGCAATCTCAGCCTCCCAGGTTCCAGCGATTCTCCTGCCTCAGCCTCCCAAGTAGCTGGGACTACAGGCACGCACCACCACGCCCGGCTAATTTTTGTATTTTTTTAGTAGAGGTGGGTTTTCACCATACTGGCCAGGCTGGCCTCGAACTCCTGACTTTATGATCTGCCCACCTTGGCCTCCCAAAGTGCTGGGATTACAGGCATGAGGCAAAAGTAACTTTTCACTATATGAAATAAAGATTACAGGAAAATTTTAAAAAATATATCCTATTTCGGCAAACAGAAAGTGAGTAAACTTATCCCATAATTTAAAAAAATTTTGGGGCCAGGCGTGGTAGCTCACGCCTGTAATCCCAGCACTCTGGGAAGTCAAGGCAGGTGGATCACGAGGTCAGGAGTTCAAGACCAGCCTGGCTAAGACAGTGAAACCCTGTCCCTATTAAAAACACAAAAATTAGCCAGGCGTGGTGACGGGTACCTATAATCCCAGTTACTCAGGAGGCTGAGGCAGAGAACTGCTTGAACCCAGGAGGCGGAGGTTGCAGTGAGCCGAGATCGTGCCACTGCATTCTAGCCTGGGTGACAGAGCAACACTCCATCTCAAAAATATATATATAAATAAATAAATAATTATAAATCTTTGAAACCCCCAAATCTTCAGAGTATCTTTATTAGTCATAGTTATTAAAATAGCAAGGGGCCAAGTGTGCTAGCTCACACCTGTAATCCCAGCACTTTGGGAGGCGGAAGGAGTTCACTTGAGGCCAGGAGTTTGAGACCTGGCCTGGCCAACATGGCCAAACCCCATCTCTACAAAAACAGAAAAAGTAGCCAGGTGTGGTGGCACACTCCTGTAGTCCCAGCTACTCAGGAGGCAGAGGCAGGAGAATCACTTGAACTCATGAGGCAGAGGCTGCAGTGAGCTGAAATTGCACCACTGCACTCGAGCCTGGGCAACAGAGCAAGACTCCATCTCAAAACAAACAAAACAAACACAAAAAACCAGCAAGGGATTAAAAACACACTAAATTTCATTCTAAAAAATTTCTTAATAAAAGAATTAAAACCACTTTTATAACAGCACTGAGGTAGCAATTTATAATCCCCCTATAATGACAATATCATAGCACAGCATATAATAAATATAAAAAGATACAAAAATGAAACTAAATCTAAGGGAGTATAATGAAACTGAACTTTTTATCCTACTGTATAGCTTTATGAACTTATAAAAGTACATCATCATCAATTATAATTCTCAAAAGTATGATAAGAAATCAATAGCAATGTGAGGTCAAATATGGAATGAAGTATCACCAAACTAAACAGCACTGGCCAGGCACCATGGCTTACACCTGTAATCCCAGCACTTTGGGAGGCTGAGGCAAGAGGATCACTTGAGGTCAGGAATTTGAGACCAGCCTGGCCAACATGGTGAAACCCCATCTCTACAAAGAAAAAAAAAAATGCAAAAAAAAAAACCCAACAACATCATTAACCACAAAGAAGGGCAATTACTAAAAACAAATGAGGATATGCCTACTTTTCTGGAAGGGCCCAAGAGAATTCAGAATATTCCAACAAAGATGAACAGGAGAAAGGCCTTTTAGGTCAGTATGCCAATAATAATCAATACTAACTGGAATACTCTTTATCCTGTATAACTGTATGGATCACTCTCTCTTCATTTACCTCTCTGCTCAAATACTACCTTCCTAGAAAGGTTTCCCCAATACTTCATCCAAAATGGTATCCCCTATCACTCTCTATCCCCTTTCATACTTTAAAAAATACATATTTTATGGCACTTATTACCTGACATTATGTACATATTTTCCTCTACCAAAAAAATGTTAGCTCTATTAGAGCCTTGTCTGCTTTATTTACTTCTATACTCTCAAAATTTGACACACAGTAGCTCTTAATAAGAAAAAGGACAAGAGCCCTTATTACCTGATGATGGTACACCCACCAAGCACTAGTGATAACTCGTGCATCCCAAGCAGCACTGTAGCAAAGTGCCATTGTGCCAGCTTCAGTCAAGGTCCGTGGGGGGATGGGTTCTCCTGGAATAACAATGCATAATGTTTTAATACCAAAGTATGGACTTTCTCCAGAGAAAGATGAAAATTACATGCTGCATGACAGGGTCAATCATTTTTTTTTTTTTTTTTTTTGAGACAGAGTCTTGCTCTGTCACTCAGGCTGGAGTGCAATGGCACAATCTCAGCTCACTGCAACCTCCACCTCCTGGGTTCAAGCAATTCTCTGCCTCAGCCTACTGAGTAGCTGCGATTACAGGCGCCCGCCACCATTCCCCGCTAAATGTTTGTATCTTTAGTAGAGACGGGGTTTCACCATCTTGGCCAGGCTGGTCTTGAACTCCTGACCTCATGATCCACCCACCTCAGCCTTCCAGAATGCTGGGATTACAGGCATAAGCCACCGCATCCGGCCAGTCAATCATATATCTTAAATACTAATACATTTTTACTTCATCATTATAAAAAGTTACTAAAAATGTATTTTTAATATTGCTATTTACAGAGCAAGCTTTTAAATGACCTATGTAAATAAAACATGTCAGAGAAGAAATATCCTCTCACATCAATAATTCTAACTTCACTCCAGAAAAGATAATTTAGAGAAATCCATTTAAAGTTTGAAGACTTCCAAAATTAAAATAGATTGGCGGAATCATGAATATGAAGAGCATACATGAATAATATGTCCCTTATGGTTAGATTTCAAATATTTTTAAATTGGGGTATAATTCACCTGCCAAAAATTAACCCCTTTAAAGTGCACAATTCAATGGCTTTTTGTATATTCATAATGCTGTGTGACCATGACCATCAACACTATTTAATTCCAGAACATTTTCATCATCCCAGAAAAGAAACCCTATATTCATTAGCAGCCACTCCCCATTTTCTCCTCTGTACCCAGTCCCTGGCAATTACTAATCTATTTTCTGTCTCTATGGTTTTGCCTAATTTGGACGTTTTATACAAATGTAATCATACATAGCATTTTAGGTTTGGCTTCTTTCACTTAGCTTAATGTTTTTCAAGGTCATTCCATGTTAAAAGCACATATAAGTACTTCTGTTCTTTGTAAGTCTGAATAATATTCCATTATATGGATATACCACATTTTGTTTATTCATTAATTGAATGACATATGAATTGTTTCCATTTCTTGGCTATTATAAATAATGCTGCTATCAGTATCTGCAAACAAGTTTTGTATGGACACATACCTTTGCTTATCTTGGGTATATACCTAAGAGAGGAATTGCAGGGTCAATTATGTTTTACATTTTTTGCAACTGCCAAACCATTTCCCATAGCAGTATTCTATTTTCTCCACCATCATCACCAACACGTGTTAGTGGGTATAAAGTGGTATCTTGTGTTTTTTTGAGACGGAGTCGTGCTCTTTTCGCCCTGGCTGGAGCGCACTGGCGTGATCTCAGCTCACTGCAACCTCCGCC
>NW_012106475.1:6983539-6986394 GCF_000951045.1 Mandrillus leucophaeus | reverse complement strand
GGGTTTCACTATACTGGCCAGGCTGGTCTCAAACTCCTGACCTCAATGATCCACCTGCCTCTGCCTCCCAAAGTGCTGGGATTACATGTATGAGCCACAACGCCTGACTGGTGTCTTGTGATTTTGATTTAAATTTTCCTAATGACTGATGATACTGAGAATTGTTCCATGTGATTGTTGGCCATTCACATATCTTTGCAGAAATATCCATACAAATCTCTTGCTCATTTTTCAGCTGGGTTACTTCCCTTTCTATTGTTGAAACTTAAGAATTATTTGGATACTAGTCTCATCAGATAAATGATTTGCAAATATGTTCTCTTATTCTGTGGGTTGTCGTTTAACTTTCTTGATAATGTTCTTTGGATTAAGGTTTTATTTATTTATTGTATTTTTTGAGACAGAATTTCGCTCATTGCCCAGGCTGGAATGCAATGATGCCATCTCAGCTCACTGCAATCTCCGCCTCCTGGGTTCAAGCGATTCTCCTGCCTCAGCCTCCCAAGTAGCTTGGATTACAGATGCCTGCCACCATGCCAGGCTAATTTTTCATATTTTTTAGTTGAGACAGGGTTTCACCATGTTGGCCAGGCTGGTCTTGAACTCTTGACCTCAGGTGATCCACCTGCCTTGGCCTTCCAAAGTGCTGGGATTACAGGCGTGAGCCACTGTGTCCAGGCTGAATTAAGGTTTTTAATTTCATGTCTAACTTATCTGTTTTTTGTTTGATTACTTATGATTCTGGTATCTAAGAAATTACTGCATGATACAAGATCATGAAAATTTATGCCTTGTTTTCTTCTAGCAGCTTTA
This sequence comes from Mandrillus leucophaeus, assembly GCF_000951045.1. NCBI lineage: Eukaryota > Metazoa > Chordata > Mammalia > Primates > Cercopithecidae > Mandrillus > Mandrillus leucophaeus. The sequence continues at coordinate 6,985,581 of NW_012106475.1, read as the reverse complement.
TACTTCTGGCTTTTAAGTTTAGGTCTTGGATGCATTTTAAGTTAATTTTTATAAATAGTGTGATGAACAGGTCTATCCTCAATCTTTTGCATGTCGATATCTAGTAGTCCACACTACCGTTAAAAAGCTAAGCCACAGACTGGCAGAAAATATTTGCAAAAGACATAGCAGATGAAAGATTGTTATCTAAAATATACAAAAAACTCTTAGAACTCAACAGTAAAAACACAAACAGCCCAATTAAAAAATAGGCCACTTTTAACAGACACTACCTCAAAGATATACATATGAATATCTAATAAGTCATCAAGGAAATGCAAATTACAACAACACTGAAATACACTATGCATCAATGATAACGGCCAAAATCCAAAACACTGACAACACTAAATTCTGGTGGCAGTGGAAGAGCAAGAACTCCCATTGCTGGTGGTGATGTAAAAGGATACAGCCACTTTAGAAGACAGTCTGGTGGCTTTTCACAAAACGAAAAATATGGCTGGGTGCGGTGGCTCATGCGTGTAATCCCAGCATTTTGGGAGGCCGAGACAGGTGGATCACAAGGTAAGGAGATCGAGAGCATCCTGGTTAACACAGTGAAACTCCGTCTCTACTAAAAATACAAAAAATTAGCCAGCCTGGTGGCGGGCGCCTGTAGTCCCCAGCTACTCGGAAGGCTGAGGTAGGAGAATGGCATGAACCCGGGAGGCAGAGCTTACAGTGAGCCGAGATCACACCACTGCACTCCAGCCTGGGCGACAGAGTGAGACTCCGTCTCAAAAAAAAACTAAAAATACTCTTACCATGTGATTGAACAATCCTGATGTTCGGTATTTATCAAAATGAACTGAAAACGTATATCCATATAAAAACCTACGCAGACGTTTATAGTAGCTTTATTCATATTGCCAAAACTTGGAAGCAACCAAATTCAGTAGATTAATGGATAAACTGTGGTTCATCCAGACAACTGAATATTACTCAGCGATAAAAAGAAATGAGCTATCAAGCTATGAAGAGACACGGAGGAAAGGTAAAAGCATACTACTAAGTGAAGAAGCCAGCCTTTAAAGATCAGTGGTTGTCAGGGGTTGGGGGAAGGGAGGGATGAACAGGCAAGGCACAGAGGATTTTTTTAGCACAGCAAACTAAATCTTTATGATACTATAATGGCAGATACATGTTTTATACATTTGTCCAAACTTGAAGACTACACATCATCAAGAGTGAACCCTGGCTGGGCTTGGTGACTCATGCCTAATCCCAGCACTTTGGGAGGCCGAGGTGGGCAGATCACTTGAGGTCAGGAGTTCGAGATCAGTCTGGCCAACACAGTAAAACCCTGTTTCTTTTAAAAATACAAAAACTAGCCAGGTGTGGTGGCGCGTGCCTGTAATTGCAGCTACTTTGGAGGCTGAGGCAGGAGAATCGCTTGAACCGGGGAGGCAAGGTTGCATTGAGCCAAGATTACGCCATTGCACTCCAGCTGGGCAACAGAGCAAGACTCCATCTCAAAAAAAAAAAAAAGAGTGAATCCTAATACAAACTATGGACTCTGGGTCATAATGATGTGTCAATGTAGATTCATTAGTTGTAACAAATGTACTGTTCTGGTGGGGGATATTGATAATAGGGGAGGTTACGCATGTATGCAGCAGGGGGTATGTGGGAAATCTCTATACATTCTGCTCAATTTTGTTGTGAACCTAAAACTGGTCGAAAAAATTGTCTATTTAAAAAAAGAGGCCAGAGGTTGGATGCAGTTGTTCACGCCTGTAATCCCAGCACTTTGGGAGGCCGAGGCAGGCGGATCAGAAGGTCAAGAGATCAAGACCATCCTAGCTAACACGGTGAAACCCTGTCTCTACTAAAAATACAAAAAATTAGCCGGGCATGGTGGCAGGCACCTGTAGTCCCAGCTGAGGCTGAGGCAGGAGAATGGTGTGAACCTGGGAGGCAGAGCTTGCAGTGAGCAGAGATCGCACCACTGCACTCCAGCCTAGGCGACACTGCAAGACTCCGTCTCAAAAAACCAAAAACAA
>NW_012106475.1:6980168-6983489 GCF_000951045.1 Mandrillus leucophaeus | reverse complement strand
AAAAAAAAAAAAAAAAAAGAAAGAAAAAAGAAACAGGAAATTCCATCCCCATTGGTCTTGGCACCACTGCTGAAAATTAACTGATCATAAACTACAGGTTTATTTCTGGAATCTCAATTCTATACCTTAATCTATTTGTCCATCTTCATGCCAGTACCACAGTGTCCTGATTACTGTTACTCTGTAGAAAGCTTTAAAATCAGGAAATATGAGTCCTTCAAAATTTGCTCTTCATTTTCAATACTGCTTTGGCTAATCTGAGTCCCCTTGCATTACCATATGAATTTTAGAATCAGCTTCTCCATCTCTTAAAAAAAAAAAAAAAAACGCTGGGCCAGGGGCAGTGGCTCATGCCTGTAATCCCAGTACTTGAGGAGGTCAAAGTGGGTGGATTGCTTGAGCTCAGGAGCTCAAGAGCAGTCTGGACAACATGGCAAAACTTCAACTCTACAAAAAACACAAAAATTAGTTGGGCACAGTGGCATGTTTCTATGGTCCCAACTACTCAGGAGGCTGAGATGGGAGGATCGCTTGAACCTGGAAGGTCAAGGCTGCAGGGCGCCAATCACACCACTTTATTACAGCCTGGGTGACAGGAGACCCTGTCTCAAAACAAACAAACAAAAAAAGCAGCTGCAATTTTGAGGGATTACATTGAATCCATAGATTACTGGGGAGTACTGCTATCACAACAATATTAAGACTTTCAAATCAAGCACATGGGATGTCCAATTTAGCTCTTTAATTCCTTAAAGTAATTTTATAGTTTATTATCTGTAAGTGTTGTTAAGTCTTTTGGTAAACTGATTCCTAAGTATTTTATTCTTTTTAATGCTATTATAAATTGACTTGTTTTATTAATTTCCTTTTCAGATTGTTAATTGGTAGTGTATAGAAATACAACTGATTTTTGTTTATTGATCTCATATCCTGGACATTGCTGAACTTGTTTATTAGCTATGATAATTTCTGGTGGATTCTTTAGGTTTTTTAAATGTGTGAGATCATATCAACTGTAAACATAGTTTTACGTTTGCCTAATTTGGATTTTTTAATTTCTTTTTATTGCCTAATGACCTATATAGAACCATCAGTATAATGTTAAATAGAAATGGCAAGAAACAAACATATCTGTCTTATTACTGATGGGAGGAGGAAAGTACCCAATCTTTCAGCAGTAAGTATGATTGTTAGCTGCAGGTTTTTCATAAGTGCTTGTTTACCAAGTTGAGGAATATCCCTTCTATTCCTAGTTTGCTAAGTGTTTTTATCACATACAAATGTTAAATTTTGTCAAATGGTTTTTCTTCGTAAGTTGAGATAATCTATGTGTTTTTTGTCCTTTATTAGTAGACTGTATTACATTAATTTCCATATACTGAACCAACCTTTCATTCCTGAGATAAATCACACTTTGTCATGCTATATAGTCACTTTAATATGCTGCCAGATTCAGTTTGCTAATATTTTGTCAAATATTTTTGTCTATATTTATAACTGGTATTGGTCTATAGTTTTCTTGTGTTATCTTTGGTTTTTGTAATACTGGCCTTGTAGAATGAGTTAGGAAGTGTCCCCATTAATCCCATATTTTGGAAGAGTTTGTGAAGAACTGGCATTCAACCTTCCTTATAATTCACCAGTGAAGTCATCTAGCCTAGGGTTTTCTTTGATGAGTATTTTTTAAATATTTTTCTTTATTATTAATCCAATCTCTGCACTTACAAGTTTATTTCAATTCTCTATTTCTTCTTGAGTCAGTTTTAGTATTTATATCTTTGTAGGAATTTGTCCATTTCATCTAGGTTACATAATCTGCTGGCATATAATTGTTCATGGTATTGCCTTATAATCCTTTCAATATCTGTAAAGTCAGTAGTAATGTACCCTATTTCATTCCTGATTTTAGTGATTTGAGTCCTCTATTTTCTTGGTCAGTCTAGCCAAGGGTTTATCAATTTTGTTTATCTTTTCAAAGAACCAACTTGGATTTTGTTCATTTTCTCTATTTTTTTCCTATTCTCTGTTTTATTCATTTCTACTCTAATATTTACTATTTTCTTCCTTCTCTTTGCTTTGGGTTGTTTTTGTAGTTCTTAAAGTGCAAAGTTAGGTTACTGATTTGAGATAGAAATTTCCTCTTTTTAAATATAGGCATTTACAGCTATAAATTACCCCCTAAGGGCTGCTCTTCTTGCATCTCATAAGTTTTGACATACTGTATTTTCATTTCATTCATCTCAAAGTGTTTTGTGGCATCTTTTGTGATTTCCTCTTTGTTCCATTGCTTATTTGTAACTGTGGTATTTAATTTCCACATACTTATGAATTTAAAACATTTTCTTCTACTAATTTCACCCCACTATAATCAGAAAACTTACTTTGTCTAATTTCAAGAGTTTTAAATGTATTGAGGCTTGTTTTTGTTTCTTTTTTTGAGATGGGAGTCTCACCCTGTCACCCAGGCTGGAGTGCAATGGCGCTGTCTCAGCTCACTGCAACCTCTGCCTCCTGGGTTCAAGCGATTCTCCTGCCTCAGCCTCCCAAGTAGCTGGGACTACGGGAGTGTGCCACCACACCTAGCTTATTTTTTGTATTTTTAGTAGAAATAGAGTTTCACCATGTTAGTCAGGTTGGTCTCAACCTCCTGACTTCATAATCTGCCTGCCTCAGCCTCCCAAAGTGCTGGGATTACAGGCGTGAGCCACCACATCCAGCCAAGGCCTGTTTTAGAGACTATCCTATGGTTTACCCCAGAGAAGATTTCATGTGCACCTAAGAATACAGGGTGAGCACCCCAAATCTGAAAATCCAAAATGCTGCAAAATCTAAAACTTTCTGAGTGCAGCATGACGACTAAAGAAAATGCCCACTGGCGTTTGCTAGAAATGTTTTGGAGCATTTTGAATCTCTGATTTTTGGATTTGGGATGCTAAACTGGTAAGTACAATGCAAATACTTCAAAATATAAAAACACTTCTGGTCCCAAGCATTTCAGATAGGATACTCAGCCTGTATTGTGCTGTTGTTAGGTAGAGTATTCTAGAGGTGTCTGTTAGATTTAGTTTATAGTGTTGTTCAAGTCTTCCATTTCCTTGCTGATTCTGCGTCCCGTTATTCTATGACTGAAAGTTGGGTATTAAAGTCCTCAATTATTATTGTAGGATTCTCTCTTTCTCCCTTCAATTCTGTCAAGTCTGCTTCATGTATTCTAGGGCTCTGTTATTAGCAGCACATATAACTGTTATATCTTATCGACTGATCCTTTTATCACTATATCTTTTTTTATTACGCGCGCGTTGTGTGTGTGTGTGTGTGTGT
>NW_012106475.1:6972885-6979438 GCF_000951045.1 Mandrillus leucophaeus | reverse complement strand
GTATTTTTAGTGGAGACAGGGTTTCACCATGTTGGCCAGGCTGTTCTTGAACTCCTGACCTCAGGTGATCCACCTGCCTCAGCCTCCCAAAGTGGCTGAGATTACAGGCGTGAGCCACCACACCCGGCCAAGTCCTAACTCTAAGTGTGAAAAATGATTGCAAACTTTAACACCGCAACAGTAACCTTTTAAAAATTTGACCTACAATGACTCTGAAGACTGAAAGTTATTCAATACTCTAATGTAATAGAGTATTGAAAGTCCAACACTGCAGATTAGCTCAGCAATACCATTTTAGGAATATTCACTTAAAAACTAAAAGCATCAAAACACATATTCAACAAACCATGAAGCATCATGCATCAAATCTTTCTACTAGTTAAATCTATCAAACAAAAGAGTATAACAAGAAAATGAATGCCTAATATTGAGATAACTGATCCAATCATTTAAGAGAAAATTCTTCCAAATTTTAATCTTACCTACCTGGTGTCAAGTATCTTTTCACAATTATTTCATTCTGTTGCTGATCTCGTCCACCTATAATTAGATAGTTCTCTGAGCTAATGAACCATAGAAATTTCTCAAACCTACCAAGATGAAAGAAAAAAAGTTAACTTTTCTTTATAGCTGCCTGAATTCATACCCTTTTTGCAAACGAAACACAACAGGAAGCTATCCTGCCTGTGTAGTTTAAGACAAGTTGATGGTTTAATTTTTTTTAAGGCATCAAGCTGAATTTGACTAAAAACCTATAATACAAATTGCCCTAGGATATTCTTAAGACAGTCTTAGAAAAAAGAAATTAAATTCTATATTTAAAAAAGTTACCTTCTTACTCCATATAGCCTTCTTAAACTCAGTAACTTCTAACAATAAATTACATAAAGCAAAAGTATAAAATGTCATATGGTCCTTAAGTTTAGCTTTCTTTTAGTGAGGTACTGAATAGGCTTTAGACCACTGATAAGAAAGAAATGTTGTTTTCCCACTCTGTTCTCAATAAATGAATGTAATTAATCTTTATATATGATATTATTTACATTGTTTTAAACACAAAAGACCAAAAATTGTCTTTAGGAGGGTAAAATTATAACTTTTCTCAAAAGACAAAGTAACTTGGGTTTTCATGATTAATACCTGCAAGATAAAAAGTATAGAGTATATTATTTGTAGGACATTTAGAAAATGACATGCAAGACAGATGAAAATAAATACTTGCTACATGATATATGACTACAGAGATTATCTTTCGTATGTTTTAATCCACAATTTTTAAAACTTTTGGTTAAAAATGGTCGACTAAGCACAGATACTTAACTTAAACTCCCTAATACAATAGTGAAAGGACTTTATTACTATTTTCTAATCTGATTTTTTTATTGGGTAACACACACTCATGGTTGAATAAAATTTTTTACTTATATAAAAAAGGTCAGCCAGACATGGTGGCTCACACCTGTAATCCCAGCACTTCAGGAGACTGAGGCGGGCAGATCACGAGGTCAGGAGATCTAGACCAGCCTGGTTAACACAGTGAAACCCCATCTCTACTGAAAATACGAAAAATCAGCCGGGCATAGTGGCGGGGTCCTGTAGTCTCAGCTACACTAGAGGCAGAGGCAGGAGAATGGCGTGAACCTGTGAGGCAGACCTTACAGTGAGCCGAGATCACGCCCTTGCACTCCAGTCCAGGCGACAGAGTGAGACTCCGTCTCAATAAAAAATAAAAATAAAAAATAAAATAAAGGTAGTGAGAGATCCTGCATCCCTTCAGTTCCTGTCACTACACCAAAGAGGGAGCCATTGTGATTGGTTTTCTGAGCATCCCTCTCGAGATTCTTTACACATAGAAAAGTTAAAATATTTATCCTAATCTTCTCTTTTCTGTTGCGGGAAGTCAGGGATCCCGAATGGAGGGACCAGCTGGAGCTGTGGCAGAGGAACATAAATTGTTAAGATTTCATGGACATTTACCAGTTCCCAAACAATACTTTCATAATTTCTTACACCTGTCTTACTTTAATATCTTTTTTTTTTTTTTTTTAGACAGAGTCTCGCTCTGTCACCCAGGCTGGAGTGCAGTGGCGCAATCTCGGCTCACTGCAAGCTCCACCTCCCAGGTTCACGCCATTCTCCTGCCTCAGCCTCCCAAATAGCTGGGACTACAGGCACCTGCCACCATGCCCAGCTAATTTTTTGTATTTTTTTTAGTAGAGACATGTTAGCCAGGATGGTCTCGATCTCCTGACCTCGTGATCCACCTGCCTCAGCCTCCCAAAGTGCTGGGATTACAGGCATGAGCCACCGCACCCAGCCCTTACTTTAATCTCTTAATCCTGTTATCTTCGTAAGCTGAGGACGTACATCACCTCAGGACCACTGTGATAATTGTGTTAACTGTACAAACTGATTGTAAAATGTGTGTTTGAACAATACGAAATCAGTGCACCTTGAAAAAGAACAAAATAACAGCGATTTTCAGGGAACTAGAGAAGACAACCATAATGTCTGACTGCCTGCAGGGTCGGGCAAAATAGAGTCATATTTTCCTTCTTGCTGAGAGCCTATAAACGGACATGCAAGTAGGGAAGATATCGCTAAACTCCTTTCCTAGCAAGGAATATTAATAATTAATACCCTGGGGAAGGAATGCATTCCAGGGGGGAGGTCTATAAATGGCCACTCTGGGAGTGTCTGTCTTATGCAGTTGAGATAAAGACTGCAATACGCTCTGGTCTCCTGCAGTACCCTCAGGCATATTAGGGTGGGGAAAAAACTCTGCCCTGGTAAATTTGTGGTCAGACCAGTTCTCTGCTCTTGAACCCTGTTTTCTGTCGTTTGAGATGTTTATCAAGACAATACATGCACTGCTGAACATAGACCCTTATCAGTAATTCTGCTTTTGTCCTTTGCCTTGTGATCTTTCTTGGACCCTTATCAGGAGTTTTTGATTTTGCCCTTGTCCTGTTTCCTCAGAAGCATGTGATCTTTGTTCTCCGTTTTGCCCTTTGAAGCATGTGATCTTTGTGACCTACTACCTGTTCTTGCACCCCCTCCCCTTTTGAAATCCTTAATAAAACTTGCTGGCTTTAAGGCTCAGGTGGGCATCATGGTCCTACCGATATGTGATGTCACCCCTGGCAGCCCAGCTGTAAAATTCCTCTCTTTGTACTCTTTCTCTTTATTTCTCAGCCAGCCGGCACTTATGGAAAATAGAAAGAAACTATGTTGAAATATTGGGGGTGGGTTCCCCCAATACATTTTTAGACATAGCACAAACTGTTCTGCATATTGGTTTTTTCACCTAAAAGTACATTTTCTTCGTTGCTGAATGGACACACTACACTTACTTAACCATTCCCCTATTGATAGTAATGAGGTCTGTAAAAAGACAAAGATATAGGGACAAAAATAATGGGAGAGAAAAATCAAAGATGTATTTTGTAATCATCCTAGTAAAGGAATGTACAGCCAACAAGTTAATAAAAAGTAGTCAATCAAAAGGCGGCAATAATGAAGACAAAAGAGGACACAGAATAAATGGGACAAGTAAAAAGTAAATAGTAAGATGGGTAGATTTAAACCCAAATATATCAGAGATTACATTAAATATAAATGCATTAAATGCCCAGGAAAACGGCAAAGACTGTCAGACTGGAAAACAATGACAATGATACATATGATGCTCCTTTAAAATACAAGGATGGAAAGGCTGAAATATAATGATGAAAAAAGATAGGCCAGGTGAAGTGGCTTATACCTGTAATCCCAGCACTTTGGGAGGCCAAGGCAGGTGGAGCACTTGAGGTCAGGAGTTTGAGACCAGCCTGGCCAACATGGTGAAGCCTCATCTCTACTAAAAATAGAAAAATTAGCCAGTCATGGTGGCGGACGCCTGTAATCTCTGCTACTCAGAGGACTGAGGCAGAATTGCTTGAACCCAGGAGGCAGAAGTTGCAGTGAGCCAAGATTGCACCACTGCACTTCAGCCTGGGTGACAGAGCAAGACTATGTCTCAAAAAACAAAAATCAAAAAAAAAAAAAAAAGAAAGAAAAAAGATATACCATGTAAACACTAACCAAATGAAAGCTGAACTAGTTACACCTGACAAAGAAGGAAAAAATAATTACAAGTTAGAAGGACATTTCATTAAAGTTGACAGAAGGCTCAATTCATTAGAAAGATATAACAGTTACATAGTTGTATCATCGAATTACATTGTCTCATATATAAAAAGCAAAAACTGGCAAAAGTAAAAGGAGAATGGACAAATTCGCAGAAGAATATTATAAACTTTCTGCCAATATATTTTAAACTTTAGACAAAGTCTTTAAAAAAAACACTGCTTACCAAAACTAGGAAATTTGAACAGTCCTTACATTTACTAAATAATTTGAATCTGCAATGAAAAGCTTCCCCAACGAAAACTCCAGGACTACTCAGCTTCACAGGTGAATTCCATCAGATATTTAAGAACAACTGAAAAAGGAACACTTTCCAACTTGTTTATGACACAATATGACCTTGATACCAATACCCAACAAGAACATTACAAGAAATGATAATTACAGGATGATCCTATTCAACAACAGAGATGTCAAACAAAACAGAGAGAGAGGAGACAAATACAACCAAATTTTGAAAGCTGGAAAACAAATGGACAAGTGATCAGACTTAAGAAGCTGAATCCTAAGCTAACGGTGAAAAAAGCAACAACTAAATTTACAATGTAAAACTCATAAAAGGCTAAACAAATGGCAGCACAAACACTTAAGGAAGTAAGAGTTTAAGATGGGAATGAAAACAGGAGGACTGGCTGAGAGTCTGTTCAAGAAGCAGTTAGTTCCACATACGTTCTTTCCAGTTAATTCCTGTTCCATTTCCTAACAGAAGGCCAGAGGTTAATTTATCTAGAAAGGGTATAAAGATCATCTCTGGACAAGGGTAAAAGTGGCACAGCTATATAATCAGGAGTAATATATGTAAAACACAGCAAATAAGTAAATGAATTACTGGATCCTGAGACTCTCAGTCTATTATTTTCACTGGGCTCCCCAAATGCTGCAGCAGCCAGGTCTTCACCTTACAAGCAGGAGAGAAAAAGAATCTTTTCCAGGAAATGAGACTAGCTCAAGAGGAAAAGGGCTAAAGACAATGAAGATTCTACACAAAATGGCCAACACAGATCATTTCACAAGCCCAACCACCCAGGGAACTTCCAGTCAGCATTTTAATACCCTACCATAAAATGTAAAACGTTGAACAGACAATCAAGGAGCACCAGACATTAATGAAAGTCTCTAATGTGAAAGCTAGAGATAAAAAGCAACATTTTTTAAAAAGTGCCTGTACTCCCAGCTACTCAGCAGCCTGTGCGACAGAGCAAGGCTCTGTCTCCAAAAAAAAGAAAAAAAAAAGAGGGTGCGGTAGGGCTGATGTGGGTATGTCAAAAACAAGTTACGGTAACCTAACATGAGTAACTATAGACATCCAATATATGGCACAAGGAATACAGTTAATAACACTGTATTATATATTGGAAATTTGCTGAGAGTAGATTTTTTAAGTGTTCTTACCACACACATGAAAAATAGAGTATGTGAGATGATGGATATGTTAATGTGCTTGACTGTTTCATTTCATTACGCATATGTATATAATAAAAACATACTATAGACCTTAAAAATAAATATATATATATATATATGTTTCTTTTTTTGAGACGGAGTCTCGCTCTGTTGTCCAGGCTGGAGTGCAATGGCACGGTCTTGGCTCACTGCAATGTATGCCTCCCAGGCTCAAGTGATCCTCCCACCTCAGCCTCTCAAGTAGCTGGGACTACAGGTGTGCGCAACCACACCTAGCTAATTTTTGTACTTTCTGTAGAGACGGGGTTTTGCCATGTTGCCCAGGCTGGTCTCGAACTCCTCATCTCAGGTTATCTGCCCGCCTATGGCCTCCCAAAGTGCTGGGATTACAGGAGTGAGCCACTGCACCCTGTCTTTACAGAAAAATCTTGAAAAGCAGAGAGTTCTGAATGTTGATGTCCCTGAGACAGAGCAATTGCATGTACCCAAAATCTGTGTGTTTTCGTCTGTGAGCATCTGGTCCAGTGCCCTCCCTTCACTTGCTCCGAGGGTACAGGATGTTGTGATAACCATTAGCTAATTACCTTTGGGAAATGATTTCAGAGCATTAGAGTGCTATTTCAGCCATCTATTTGCTTTTTTTTGAGACAAAGTCTTGCTCTATTGCCCAGACTGGAGTGCAGTGGCACGATCTTGGCTCACTGCAACCTCCACCTCCCAGGTTCAAGCGATTCTTCTGCCTCAGCCTCCAGAGTAGTTTGGTCTACAGGCACAAGCCACCACACCTGGCTAATTTTTGTATTTTTAGTAGAAACGGGGTTTCACCTTATTGGCCAGGCTGGTCTCGAACTCCTGATCTCGTCATCCACCCGCCTTGGCCTCCCAAAACGCTGGGATTACAGGCATAAGCCACCATGGCTGGCTCCCATTTCCTTTTGTTTCACAGCAGGCAACTGTCTGT
>NW_012106475.1:6971799-6972410 GCF_000951045.1 Mandrillus leucophaeus | reverse complement strand
AAGAAAAGTTAACGAATATCTTTTGAGTTTGGTGCCACGACAGAGTCATTCCTCAAAGCTGTCAGCACTTATGCGCTGTCCTCTGGTATGCATGACTGCATGACTTTGCTTAAGTTCCTTACCCTCTCTGTTTCAGATTCTGAAAGTATTGTATCAAGAGATAATAATGGGCTGGGTGTGGTGGCTCATGCCCATAAGCCCGGCACTTTGGAAGGCCAAGTAGAGTGGATCACTTGAGGTCAGGAGTTTTGAGACTAGCCTGGCCAATACGGTGAAATCCATCTCTACTGAAAATACAAAAGTTAGCCAGGCATGGGGGTGCACACCTGTAGTCCCAGCTACTTGGGAGGCTTAGGCAGGAGAATCCCTTGAGCCCAGGAGGTGAGGGCTGCAGTGAGCCGAGATTGCGCCACTGTACTCCAGTGTGGGCAACAGAGCTAGGACTCTGTCTCAAAGAAAAAAAAAGTAATAATGGCAGGGCCAGGCATGGTGGCTTTTGTCTGTAATCCCAGCACTTTGGGAGGCTGAGGTGGGAGGATCGCTTGAGCCCAGGAGTTCGAGATCAGCCTGGGCAATACTGAAAGATCCCATCTCTACTAAAAAAAAAAAAA
>NW_012106475.1:6960689-6971359 GCF_000951045.1 Mandrillus leucophaeus | reverse complement strand
AGCGATTCTCATTCCTCGGCCTCCCTAGTAGCTCGGATTACAAGCATCCGCCACCACACTCAGCTAATGTTTTTTGTAATTTTTTTAGTAGAGATGGGTTTTCACCATGTTGGCCAGGTTGGTCTCGAACTCCTAACCTCCAGTTATCTACCTGTCTTGGTCTCCCAAAGTGCTAGGATTACATGCGTAAGCACCACTGCACCCAGCCTAAATATATATAATTAAATAAAATTTAAAAAGAAACAACTTAGAGAAGACAGAGACTTGCAAAAAAGAATACTAAAAAAATTTAATACATCAAAACTATTCTCAGAGAGCTAAAAGAAACTAAAGCAGAAACGTATTTATTTTTTTAAAAAGGTATATTCCAAGAACCAAAAAAAGTCCTCTCTTTTTTGCCAGGAACACTATGTTGAGGAGAGAGTTCTTAAAATTAAAAACATGATAGGAAGTAATAAAAAATTCAGTGGAAGGATTTGGTGAAAGAGAAAGCTGAGGAAACTCCCAGGATGTAGAGCAAAATGATAGATTTGATAAGAGAAAATACAACAAAATTGCAGGACTGGTCTAGGGGGTCCCATATCTTAAAAACAAGATTTCCAGAAGGAAAAGAAAAAAGAAAGCAGAGGTCAGGCAGTTTTTCAAGAACTATTTCCAGAAAATGTCTCAGAACTGAAAGTTTCTGAATTAAAATAGCCCACAAAGTATCCAACATAATGGATTAAAACATCACCACCAACCCCAATTGTAAAATTTTGAAAAATTTGGAGAAAAAATTGGGAGGGGAGAAAATCTACAAGCTTGTAGAAAGGCAAAAACAAGTTTCATGTAAAATATCAACTATCAGCCAGGTGTGGTGGCTCATACCTGTAATCCCAGCACTTTGGGAGGCTGAGGCGGCCGGATCACTTGAGGCCAGCAGTTAGAGGCAAGCCTGGGCAACATGGCAGAAACCTTTCTCTACTAAACATACAAAAATTAGTTGGGCATGGTGGCGGGCACCTGTAATCCCAGCTACTCAGCAGGTTGAGACAGGAGAATCACGTGAACCTGGGAGGCGGAGGTTGCAGTGAGCCGAGATCATGCCACTGCACTCCAGCCTGGGCAACAAAGTGAGACTCTGTCTCAAAAAAACAAAATAAAAAATAAAATAAAATATCAACTATCAAAATAATACCAGATTTCTCAAGTTACTATAATGAAGCAATACCTTTAAAAGTCTGAGGAGGCAGGGTGTGGTGGCTCACACCTATAATCCCAACACTTTGGGAGGCTGAGCCGGGCGGATCACGAGGTCAGGAGTTCGAGACCAGGGTTGGCCAGTAAGGTGAAACCCCATCTCTACTAAAAATACAAAAATTAGCTGGGTGTGGTGGTGGGTGCCTATAATCCCAGCTACTCGGGAGGCTGAGGCATGAGAATCACTTGAAACCAGAAGGCAGAGGTTGCAGGGAGCCAAGACTGCGCCATTGTACTCCAGCCTGAGCAATAAAAGTGAAACTCTATCTCAAAAAAAAAAAAAAAAAGTCTGAGGAAAACGTATTTTCATAGTAGAATTCTATATTTAATTTTTTTTTTTTAAGAGATGGGGTTTGGCATGTTGCACAGGCTAGTCTCAAACTCCAGAGGTCAAGAGATCCACCCACCTCAGCCTCCCAGAGTGCTGACATTACAGGAATGGGCCACCATGCCCAGCCCAGTCAAACTATAAGAGTAAAATGTTTTATACATTGGAGACCTCAAAAACTTTGCCTTCTATACACCATTTCTTGTGAAGTTTCTGGAACACACACTCTTTCAACCAAGAAACAGATCCAGAAAAGAGTTTCCAAAACAGAGAAGGTAAAGATAACTTCCAAGATAACAATAAAAGGAAATTGTATGATGCTTAGAGAGAACCAATCTAAAATTAAGTAAGTCAAAAAGCTACAGGAGAGACTTCTGACCTCTGCAAGATAATATTGATTGAATTCCAATGTGTCTGAACACACTTGGAAGATAATATTTAGATAAATTAGTGATAAGAACAAAAATAAAAAGCAAATGAAATGACAATTAGTAACTTCAGGGAAGATTTTTAAAACTGAGCAAGGAAGGAAAAAGAAAACAGAATTCTATGTGGGTCAGCTATAACATATAAATTATATGACTAATTTAAATATTTATAATGATGCCAATGCTATTAATCTTGACAAAACTATGCTGTAACTGTGTGTGTATGTAATGGAACACAAGTGGAAAGAGGGAAATCCTCATCTTTCCCAGCGGGAAGTTAGTAAGAGTGTAAAACAGAAAAATTAAGCAGCAGCAATATAAGCACACTACTAAGATAAATAAAGGCAAATATCAAAACAATCAACTAAAAGAGCTAAAAGTAGTTATCTTCAGAGAGCAGGCAATAGGAGTAAAGGTGAGGAACTAGAGAGCTAGCTGAGTGCAGAAACGTATGCCTGTAATCCAGCACTGAGGCTGAGACAGGAGAATCTCTTGAGCTTAGAAGTGTGAGACCAGCCTGGGCAACAAACTGAGACCCTGCCTCTACAGAAAATTTAAACATTAGCTGGGCACGGTGCCATGTGCCTGTAGTCTCAGCTACTTGGGAGGCTGAGGTGGGAGAACTGCTTGAGCCCAGGAGGTCAAAGCTACAGTGAGCCATGTTCACGCCACTGTATTCCACCCTGGGTGACAGAGACCTTGTCTCAAACAAACCAACAAAAAACTGCAGAGCTACTGGTTTTGTAACAAGCTTTGTAGAACTGTTTGACTTTTCTAAACAATGTGCACGGATAATTTTAATAAAAACAAAAACTAAATTTGAAAGAGACAGAACACTTACCAATACACTTTTCTTGCTTTTTGAATAGAAGTAACAGTCTGAACTTCTTTTAATGTTTGCTTTGTTTTCTTTTCTGCTGATTTGAATGCCTATTTATAGAAAAGAGTTTTAAAAATAATTTGCTAAGAATTTATTTAAATAACACCAAAGTAAATAACGGGGCAAGAAATTTTTTAAATGTCACAAAATGGCACAATCTACACACACACACACACACACACACACACAAATATGCATACTTGAAAGTAATAAATGAAAATATTTTTGCCTTAAGTATTAAAATAATCCAAACCAAAGAATTACTATATGAAAATATTTGCCCAAGACCTACAAATTAATAAATACATTGTCATTTTCTAGATACTGAGTACCTATCATGTGCTAGGTTCTCGGCTAGATGCCGTTAGAGATACAAGAGTGAACAAGATGGACAAAGCCCCCACTCCCACCCCACTAGGTCTAGAAGAGACAACTATTAATCATATAATCCTTTAAATAAACATATAATGGTAAGTGCTTCTAAAGATGCTATACGAGTATAACAAGGAAACCCGATTTATATTGGATTATGGTCAAAGAAGGTATCTCTGAGGAAATGACATTTAAGCTGAATCCTCAATGACTAATGGGGTTATCAGGCAGAGAATAGGAAAAAGGGTATTATAAGCAAAAAAAAAAAGGACCAGCAAGCAGTAATCAAGGGAAAAATGTCAAGAAATGAGGCTGAAGCAGTAGAAAGAGGGCCAAGTCATGAAGGCCACTCATTTAACAGCTATTAAAGTGCCTATTCTGTACCAGGCAATATTCCAGGGATTGGGATGCAGCAACGAACCACACAAAGATTCTACTTTCGTGCAATCTATATTCTAGAGGGAATCCAGAAAAAATAAACATATGTTGGGCTGGGGGGAGTGTTTTTCAAGAAAAAAATATGGCAAAATAAAGACAGAGATTCAGGGTGGTACTATCGTCAGCAATGAGTGGTCAAGGAAAGATTCTCTGATTAAATCTCATTTAAGTAGATATGTAAATGAAGAGAGGCGTCAAACTGAAAATTCCAGGTAGAGAGAACAGCAAGGGCAAAGACCCTGAGAGTGGAGCATGTGCCATTATTTTATGAACAGCTAAGATCCCAGCGTAGCCAGAAAGAGTGTATGAGAGGACGAATGCAGGTGATGAGGTCAGAGGGGAGCAGGTCTCCTGTCCTTGAAGGATAGGAGAAGGGCTCTGAATTGTATTAAGACAGGAAGCAACTGGAAGATTTTGTCCAGAGAGAAAGAACTTCACTTTTGATTTATTTATTTTAATATATTTTTTGGGACAGAGTCTCGCTCTGTCACCCAGACTAGAGTGCAATGGCATGATCTCAGCTCACTGTAACCTCCATCTCCTGGGTTCATTTGATTCTCCCACCTCAGCCGCCTGAATACCTGGGATTACAGGTACCCGCCATCATGTTGGGCTAATTTTTGTATTTTCAATACATATGGGGGTCTCACCATGTTGGCCAGGATGGTCTCAAACTCCTGGCTTCAAGTGATTCACCGGCCTCGGCCTTCCAAAGTGCTGGGATTACAGGCGTGAACCATCACATCCAGTTGAAAGGATCACAACGGGCCTACATGTGGTGGCTCACACCTGTAATCCCAGCATTTTGGGAGACCAAGGGTCAAGGCCCGAAGCGGGCAGATCACCTGAGGCCAGCAGTTTGAGACCAGCCTGACCAACATGGCGAAACCCTGTCTCTACTAAAATTACAAAAAGCAGCTGGGCGTGGTGGCGGGCACCTGTAATCCCAGCTACTCAGGAGGCTGAGGTGGGAGAATCGCTTGAACCTGGGAGGCAGAAGTTGCAGTGAGCTGAGATCAAGCCATGCACTCCAGCCTGAGCAATAAGAGTGAAACTCCATCTCAAAAAAAAAAGGGGGGATCACAATGGTGGTTATGTGGAGAACAGATTGTAGTGGGAAAAGAGGAGAAGGAGAGAGACCCAATAAGACACTACTACCATAGTCCATGTGAACAAAGAGATGATAGGGGACTGACCAGTGGAAATAATGAGCAGTAGCTAGATTCTGGCTATACTTTAAAGGAAGAACCAAAATGATTTACTGATGGATTGCATGATTTATGGGAAAAGAGTCCAGGATATCACAAACGTTTTTAACCTGAGTGAACAGAAAAATGAAGGTGCTATTTACTGAGATGAAGAATGGGGGAGGAGCAGGCGTGGGGGGAAAAAATACTGGAAATACATACATTTAAAGCAAAGTTAAGTTTGAAATATACTTCTGAATTAGAAAATCTCATTTAAACAGAAGAAATAATTATGTCCATTAAATTAAGCAGGCAAAAACAACTAACATTCACTCTAAGAAATACTCAGTACCTTCTCAGCAGCTTCAACTGTTTTTTGTGTCTTCTTAGCAGCATATCTCTTGTGATCATAATACCTAGAAAAGCACATTTCTCTTAAATTTTAAGTAAAATATTTATTCTTCAGTTTTCTACTTAGTGCTAACTTTACAAATTCTCAAATTATACAGAACAAATCAGAACAAACTGTATAATTAACAAAACTAAGTTTAAAAAAGTATTTTCACCCAAAAAAAAGTATGCATATACAGGTGAAATGCAAAAGTTTTTTTAACATCCTTAATTTACTGCAGATAATACTTGGCCTAAAATTTAAAGTTAAATGACTTACTTTTTGGCATTGGCATATGCTGACAAGCTGAGATCAACATCTACAAGTAAGGGCTTATTTTTCTGAGGCTTCTGCAGCTGTTTATTCTTTTGTTTTTTCTTTTTTCCTTTTGGTGGTTCAGTTTCATTTTTTTCAACATTGACGTCACCATCAACATTATCATCTTCCTCCTCTGATAACAAGTATGGATTTCTATTAAAAATATTCAATAGTATTTCACTAACGTCAATGACATCACTTTTTTTATTTTCAATTTTCTTCTTTGATAAAATTATAAATGGTTTACAGTACTGAAAGTTTCATTATTTAATCTAAATTAGTTTTTTCCCTTTCTCTGAGAATTTGAAAATATGAAGAAAAAATGTTTAATACAGTGAACAATTAACAAAATAAAGACAAGCATTAACTGCTTGACTAGGAGTCAAACTTACCTTAGCAGCATTGTAACATGATTTGTTTGTAGTTTTAATTCTTTGATTGCACTTGCAACAGGGTCTCCTTGAGCCTGGGCTTCTTTCACAATTAACCCAATTTCTGTCCAATCTATCTGGTTAGCTAAAGCACTTCGAACTACCTGAATGGCTCTGTCAACTATTTGTAGGTTCATTTCTATGAGCTCTCCTTTCAGTTTGTCTATTTCCTTAAGAAACAAACCACACACATTTACTACATTGTCAGTTAAAGTTAACATTTTTGAAAAAGCACTGAGAAAGCCAAACATAATACCTGAGCCTGCTGAAGAGCTTCCAATCTGTTTTCGTGATCCTTTCGAACATTATCTAATTTCTTCAATGCTTGTTTTTCCTTTTATTGGCAAAACAGATTTTTTAAAAATTAGATTTCTCCTACCTCATGACACTCCTCTTTTACTTCCCAACACTCACTATCCTGACCCCATCTATGCTGTTATCTAGCTGGCTAAAGTTCCCACAGTCTACCACCCTCGGCCGATCCCACTACAACGAGTTCCATGCCCCAAAATTACTTCTCCTGTCTCCCTAACTCCCATTCCCTATATAGAAAGGTACTTTGATTACAGGTTACTGTGTATATAAGATACGCCCTTAATACCCTTGGCATTATTCAAACAGGCAGAAGTCAAGACATTTTTTCCTATGGCACAAAAGTAAAGTTTTGGAGAACAAATTCTTTATTTTTTTTTAAATAACAGAGACAAGGTCCTGCTATGTTGCCCAGGTTGCTCTTGAACGTCTGAGCTCAATTCTCCCACCTCGGCCTCCCAGAGTGCTGGGATTACAGGCCTGAGCCACTGCACCTGGCAGGGAATGAATTCTTAAAGAGCATAAACTACTAAATAACTTTTTATTTTTTGCTGCTTTTGATTTTCTCAGAACTATTTCCAGTATTTTACAGAAGCTTTTTCCCGTAAATTAGTAAGACAAAGGCTCATGGTAGTTATTTGACCTTCTATATGGCATTTTATCATATATAATCTACATTTCAAGGTTATCAATTTGGGGGCAAAATTTCTAACACTAGTAATATCATCAATTAGGCCGGGAGCGGTGGCTAAAGCCTGTAATCCCAGCACTTTGGGAGGCCGAGATGGGCGGATCACGAGGTCAGGAGATCGAGACCATCCTGCCTAACACAGTGAAACCCCGTCTCTACTAAAAAAAATACAAAAAAACTAGCCAGGCAAGGTGGCGGGCGCCTGTAGTACCAGCTACTCCGGAGGCTGAGGCAGGAGAATGGCGTAAATCTGGGAGGCGGAGCTTGCAGTGAGCCGAGATCCGGCCACTGCACTGCAGCCTGGGCGACAGAGCAAGACTCTGTCTCAAAAAAAAAAAATCATCAATTAATGAGTATTTAAATGCTAGATGAAGTATTTAAATGCTAGACGAAATATTTTTTAAAATTTAGATAGTAAGAATGGTGACTATTAAGACACCCATAAAAACATGGGGTTCAGTTTACTAGCCAAAGTGCTGACACCATGTGGTAATTACATGATGTATGTAATTCATCTGACTGGCCTACCTGCTTTGAAACTGTGCTATGATTAACTAACTTTTTTTTCTCTTTTGAGACGGAGTTTCGCTCTTGTCGCCCAGGCTGGAGTGCAATGGCACGATCTCGGCTCACCGCAACCTCCGCCACCCAGGTTCAAGCAACTCTCCTGCCTCAGCCTTCCGAGTAGCTGGGATTACAGGAATGCACGACCATGCCTGGCTAATTTTTTTGTATTTTTAGCGGAGATGGGGTTTCTGCATGTTGGTCAGGTTGGTCTCTAACTCCTAACCTCAGGTGATCCACCCACCTCGGCCTTCCAAAGTGCTGGGATTACAAGCGTGAGCCACCGCGCCCGGCTTATGATCAACTAATTTTTTAAAACTGAAGGAGAAGTGGTACAGGGATTCAAACAATCTGATTTTTTTTTTTTTTCTTTAAGACAGAGTATCACTCTGTCGCCCAGGCTGGAGTGCAGTAGCACAGTCTCAGCTCACTGCAACCTCCGCCTCCCAGGGTCAAACAAT
Source organism: Mandrillus leucophaeus (assembly GCF_000951045.1). NCBI lineage: Eukaryota > Metazoa > Chordata > Mammalia > Primates > Cercopithecidae > Mandrillus > Mandrillus leucophaeus. The sequence goes on along the minus strand of NW_012106475.1, from coordinate 6,963,319 downwards.
TCTCGTGCCTCAGGCTCCTGAGTAGCTGGACTACAGACACCCATACCACACCCCGCTAATTTTCGTATTTCCAGTAGAAACGGGGTTTCACTACGTTGGCCAGGCTGTTCTCGAACTCCTGATCTCAAGTGATCTGCCCGCCTCGGCCTGCCAAAGTGTTGGAATTTACAGGTGTGCGCCACTGCGCCCAGCCTCAAATAATTTGAAATTTTTGCACACATATTTTAAGACTACTTTTGAAAAAATAAAATCCCCTTCAAATCAAGAGTGACTATTAACAATTTATGAAACTGTTCTGCAGCAAATGCTCTAAAAACATGGTTAAATACGCTGGGAAAATACTGTACGTCACTTCTTTTGGAGTCATGATACACAGAAAACATATTAAGACCTAGCTTTAAAGTCCATTTAAAAAAGAAACAATATAATGATAAACAATATCTCCTCCTCTGGCCTATTTAAAATCTCCCTAGAACAGTATCTCCTTAACAGCAATGTTTTGAGAAGCTTTGGGTTGTTCTGAACAAACCACATTAAGGTGTAAAGAACAGGCCTCACTTTCCCACTGTATTTTCCTTTTTTTACATAATACCTGAAATACTCATGAAACAAATGAGGACATACTTTTCAACAATAAAATCCCCCATGGACCTTCTTCATAAACCTCTATCACAAATAAAGAGGCAGGTCAGAGAGTTCCTGAACTACTTCTTACACTCTTTCTGAAAGGCTACCCTTTCCTGTATCATCTACCCATCAAACCACTAAAGATTACCTGGTTTAATATGTGTTTTTAATAATACATACCTGTTGTAAAGCTTTTAAGTCAATTTTCTGGCCTTCTATCTTGGAATAAAATTCATCCACGGCCTTATTTAAAAAACAGACAAACAACTAGTTGGAAAAAAAAGCACGATCTCTACTTGAACTTGCATACACAGAATTTTATTTTACTTTTTTTTTGAGACAGAGTCTTGCTCTGTTGCCCAGCCTGGATTGCAGTGGCGTGATCTCGGCTCACTGCAACTTCCACCTTCCAGGTTCAAGTGATTCTCCTGCCTCAGCCTCTCAAATAGCTGGGACTACAGGCACACCCCACCACATACTACTAATTTTTGTAGTTTTTCGTTGAGACAGGGTTTCACTGTGTTGGCCAGTCTGGTCTTGAACTCCTGACCTCAAGTGATCCGCCTGCCTTGTCCTCCCAAAATGCTGAGATTATAGGCATGATCCAGCATGCCCAGCTGCATACACAGAATTTTAGATTCCATTGTGTTTCATAACACCATTCAAAGAACTTGAACAGATTTCCAGTAAATGTATTATTTGGCTAAACAGTATCAAGAATCAAATGAAGTTCAAATCTCTGGTCCTTCATCCTAAAATAAAGTGGCAACAATTATTTCCAACAGCTGTATCTGTGACTACACTGATCTTTAATGCCCAGATTCATAGTGAATGTAAAGCAAGTATAGTTTCAATTCCTCAACAGAAGCAAGTTGATATTAACAGCTCATATCATGCTAACTAACTGGTAAAGAAACAGAATGGAACACCCACCTTGTCAAATGATTCAAATTCTATATATGGACATTGTGAATGTTGAGAAAACAGGAAAGGATGAAATTCCTCGTACCTGTAAAACATATTTATTATATCACAGTCAAGAACATTAACAAACATCCAAAGCAAATTGACCCATGCCTATATGCTTACGTGAGTATGTCTTCAACTGGTTTATCTGCTTCCAAGCTTGGTTTTATTTCTCTTTTCTGAATGATATATCCCTACAAAAATCCAGTATTAAAATCATTCCTATTCATAATTAACAAAGATTTACTTTCTTTCTTTCTTTCTTTCTTTTTTTTTAACACAGAATCTCACTCGCTCCGTCACCCAGGCTCGAATGCAGTGGTGTATTCTTGGCTCACTGCAACCTCTGCCTCCTGGTTCAAGCGCTTGTCATGCCTCAGCCTCCCAAGGAGCTAGGATTACAGGTGTGCACCACCATACCTGGCTAATTTTTGTATTTTTAGTAGAGACACAGGTTTTGCCATGATGGCCAGGGTGGTCTTGAACTCTTGGTCTCAAGTGATCCGCCCACCTTGGCCTCCAAAAGTGCTGGGATCACAGGTGTGAGCCACTGCACCTGGCCCAAAGATTTAGTTTCTGTGACTGATATTAATTTGCACCTAGCCCAAAGGTTTACTTTCTATGACTGGAATTAATTTTAATTTTCTATAAATAGAGTTATACTTTGAAAAGGGAAGAAAAACAATCATAAGCTCCAAGGTAATTCAGAAAATGCTTAATGGCTGGGAACTGTAAATCACAACATTTTTGAAAAGGGCTGACAAATGAAAATGTGCTTCTCTATCTAAAACAACTAAAGAAATAATTGTAAATTCCTCAACTTTTCTGAAGAGCCAATACTAACCTGTCATTACACTTTCTATAAAAGGGAACAGAAAAAAACTTACAAACCAACAGAAATTTTTAAAACACTATCCTGGGTCGGGTGCAGTGGCCCATGTCTATGATCCCAGCACTTTGGGAGGCTGAGGTGGGCAGATCACTTGAGGTCAGGAGTTCGAGACCAGCCTGGCCAACATGGTGAAACCCCATCTCTA
>NW_012106475.1:6938415-6959934 GCF_000951045.1 Mandrillus leucophaeus | reverse complement strand
CTGTTGTCCCAGCTACTCGGGAGGCTGAGGCAGGAGAATGGCGTAAACCCGGGAGGCGGAGCTTGCAGTGAGCTGAGATCCGGCCACTGCACTCCAGTCTGGGCTACAGAGCCAGACTCCGTCTCAAAAGCAAAACAAAACAAAACAAAACAAATCCTGGAATAAGTATATTACAGGTAACAATCTTCCAAATTAAAATAAAATTTATATATAATGATCCTTTAATGAACATTTAATTTCTGAAAACCCAAATAAATCATGATATATAGTAAGTATACATGATGCTACCTTCCCACTGAAGTTGGATGTTGTTTTCATATAGTCTTCCGCTTTCTGCAGAGAAACAAGTACTTTTTCAATATCTAATGGTGGGGGAAAAAAAGAAAAAAGGAGTGCCAACTAAGTGTCAATCAATCATGGCTAAACAACTACGCAGAAAACCAGGAAAGTGCTTATGAAATAATGTAGTGTTCAAGAAAATTAGAGACAGTGATTTCATGTTTGTAATCAGTAGATGTGAGTATATGGTTACGTTTTGACCAGCCTATTGTCCAAGCAGCTTTTATTGAATCATCCACCCTTCCCTCCATGACCTGAAAGGAACTTTGTTCATAAACTAAATTCCCAAATTATTTCCAACTATTTTTGGATTCTTTATGCCATTCCTTCTTCAAAAACTTACAGTTTTAATTACTATAGCTTCATATTTTAATCTGTGAAGGGTTACACAGACAGTAATAATAGGAAATCATTACTAGTATTTTCCAGAGTTATCCTGAACATTTTCACATGCTTTTGCTCCACACAAACATCAGAGTCATTTTATAAAAACAAAAACAAAACATCACCACCAGCACCTGTTGTCATTTTATGGCTGCACTGATTTCATATACTGCCAAAACTAAAACATTCACTAAAATCTCATTCAATTTTTTTTTTTTTTGAGGGTGGTGATATTTGTTTTTGTGGGTTTTTTTTGAGATTGGGGTCTCACTCTGTTGCTCAGGCTGGAGTGCAGCGGTGCAGTGACCACCCACTGCAGCCTGAAACACCCAGACTTAAGTGATCCTCCTGTCTTAGCCTCCCAAAGTGCTGGGATTGCAGGCATGAGCCACTGTGCTTGGTCAAATGTTTTTCATTCTAGAACCACCTGCTCCCTTATTACTTTCCCATAAAAAATTTTTCCCACAAAAAATCGTTAAAAAAAAAAACGAAATAAATGAAAATGTACCATGCAGACATACCTTTAGTTTCAAGTTTTTCATCCACTTTGACATTACCCGAGAATCCATTTTCTATAAGACAGTGTTCAATGAGAGCTGGTCCATAGGCTATAAATGCAGAGAATATTACTTTTAGTATTTTCCTATAAATTGTTTTTGTTTTTGTTTTTTGAGATGGAGTTTTACCCATCACCCAGGCTGGAGTGCAATGGTACAATCTTGGCTCACTGCAACCTCCGCCTCCCACCTTCCGCCTCAGCCTCCCGAGTAGCTGGGATCACAGGCACCTACCACCATGCCCAGCTAATTTTTGTATTTTTAGTAGGGACGGGGTTTCACCATGTTGTCCAAGCTGGTCTCAAACTCCTAACCTCAGGTGATCCACCCACCCTGACCTCCCAAAGTGCTGAGATTACAGGTGTGAGCCACCATGACCCAGCCTAAAATTTAACATTCAAAATATAGCACAAATTTATATCCCAATATCAATGATCCACTAAATAACAGTAGCCGGCGAAAACAACAATAAGTTTATTTATTTTGAAGTGTTATTTAGAAATGACAATTCTAGTTCTCAGACTGGGTGTGGTGGCTCATGCCTATAATCCCAGCACTTTGGGAGGCTGAGGCAGGAGGATCACCTGAGGTCAGGAGCTCGAGAGCAGCCTGACCAACATGGAGAAACCCTGTTTCTACTAAGAATATAATAAATTAGCTGGGTGTGGTGGTGCATGCCTATAATCCCAGCTACTAGGGAGGCTGAGGCAGGAGAATCGTTTGAACCTGGGAGGCGGAGGTTGTGGTGAGCCAAGATCACGCCATTGCACTGCAGCCTGGGCAACAAGAGTGAAATTCCATTCCCCGCCCCTCCCGCCCCCCCTCCAAAAAAAGAAATGACAGTTCTAGTCCTTAAAGAAATTTGAGACTACAATTAACTTACAAAAGTCAGTGCAAGTTATAGGAATTTCATGGGCTTCAACCACAATGAGGACTTATCCCCGGAATGCAAGGTTGGTTTAGCAACCAAAAATTGGTTAATATCCCATATTAATAAATAAAGGAAAAAGGCCATATATCATTTCAGTAGATGCAGAAAAAGCATTTGACAAAATTCAACACTAATTCCTAATAAAAACTCTCAATAAACTAGGAATAGAGGAGCATTCTCAACCTTATAAGGACACCTATGAAAAACCTATAGCTAACATGGTAATTATTGGTGAAGGACTGAATATTATCCCCCTAAGATCAGGAACAAGGAAAGAATATTCAGTCTCACACTGCTATTCAACATTGTACTGGAGGCTATAGCTAGCACAATAAGGCAAATTAATTAATAGCATTCAGATTCTAAAGGAAGAAGTAAAGCATCCTTATTCACAGATGACATGATCCTGTATGTTAAAAAATCCTAAGGAACCCACAAAAAAAAAAACCTACTAGAATGAATAAACAAGTTTATCAGGTTTGTAGGATACAAAAACCAATATATAGAAATCAATAGTATTTCTATGCAAAAATGAAATTAAGAAAACAATTCCACTGAGAATAGCATCAAAAAGAATAGAATGTTTAGGAATAAATCTAACTGAGAGAAATTAAAGATCTAAATAAACAGTCAGACATTCTCTCTTCATAGAAGACTCAATGTTGTTAAAATGGCAATTCTCCCCAAACTGATCCACAGACTTAGTGTAATCCTTACCAGGCCAGGCAGTGGCTCACAGCTGTAATGAAGACCAGCCTGGCCAAGAAGGTGAAACCCCATCTCCACTAAAAATACAAAACTTAGTGGGTGTGGTGGCGCACACTTGTAATCCCAGCTACATGGGAGGGTGAGGCAAGACGATCGCTTGAACCCAGGAGGTGGAGGTTGCAGTAAGCTGAGATCATGCCACTGCACTCCAGCCTGAGCAACAGAATGAGATTGTCTCAAATAATAGTAATAACGTAATCCTTATCAAAATCCTACGAGGCTTTTTTCGTAGAAAGTAACAAGTCAACTCTAAATTTTATAAGGAAATGCAGGCTGGGCGCAGTTGCTCACGCCTGTAATCCCAGCACTTTTGGGAGGCTGAGGCGGGCAGATTGCTTGAGTTCAGGAGTTCGAGACCAACCGGGACAACATGGCAAAACTCTGTCTCTACCAAAAAATAGAAAAATTAGCCAGGAGTGCATCCCTGTAATCCCATCTACTTGGGGGGCTGAGGCAGGAGGATGGCCTGAGCCTGGGAGGTTGAAGCTGCAGTGAGCAGTGTTTGTGGCACTGCACTTCAGCCTGGGCAACAGAGTGAGACACTTGGGAAATGCAAAAGATCTTTTGAAATGCCAAATGCCAAAACTCCTTTGAAAAAAAAGTGAACAGTTAGAGGACATATAAGTTGAGTATCCCTTATGTGATGTGTTGGGATAGAAGTGTTTCAGATTTCAGATTTTTTCACATTTTGGAATATCTGCATATACATAATGAGATATCTTGGGGATGCAACCCAAATCTAAACACAAAGTTCATTTATGACTTTACACAATATAGCCTGGAGGTGATTTTATACAATATTTTAAATAATTCTGTATAGCTGTCACATAGGGTCAGTGTGGAATTTTCCACCTGTGGCATCATGTCTGTGCTCAAAAAGTTTCAGACTTCAGGCCAGGCACGGTGCCTCACGCCTGTAATCCCAGCACTTTGGGAGGCCAAGGCGGGTGGATCATGAGGTCAAGAGATTGAGACCATGCTGGCCAACATGGTGAAACCCTGTTTCTACCTAAAAATACAAAAAAAATTAGTTGAGCATAGTGGCGCACGCCTGTAGTCCCGGCTACTCGGGAGGCTGAGGCAGGAGAATTGCTTGAACTCGGGAGGCAGAGGTTGTCGTGAGCCGAGATTGCACCACTGCACTCCAGCCTGGTGACAGAGAGAGACTCTGTCTCAAAAAAAATAATAATTTTAGGCTTAAGATTTTCACATTAGGAAAGTTCAACCTGTAATATCTGATTTCAAACATTACAGAAATTTGCCAGGGGAAAGCCAAGTGTGGGGGCTCACACCTATAATCCCAGCAACTGAGTGGCCGAGGTGGGTGGACTGCTTGAGCTCAGAAGTTTGAGACCAGCCTGGGCAACATAATGAGACCCTACCTCTAAAACAAAAAAAATTAAATTAAAAAAGAAATCTGCATTTGCCAGGGAGACATTGGCTTAAATGAAACACACAAATTTTATACATGCTATACTAACAGTTGGAAAGTTCTAAAGATAACTTTTGAATGCATTCCAATTTCATAAGAGAGGAAGAGTAACTCTCTAGTGCTCAGTAATCAATGGTACCTGTCTCCCTCTATGTCTTCTCTAGATTCCTTAATATAGGGCTAAGTGATGATCTTCTTAAGTATAAAGTATATTGGGATCAAAAATGCTTATTGGGATCAAAAGGACCTGTCAGATGCTGGGATGCCCTGAGGCCCACCAATTAAAAAAAAAAAAAAAAAAAAAAGCTAAGCTAAGTGGTTATTAAATCAAAGACTCACAATGAAAAAATCTGACGTCTTAGAATACTACCATTAGCACTGAAGTACCAGATAACACAATCTGTGTTGCTTTGAAATAAAATCTAATAGATAAAGCTCAGACTTCATGTGGTTTAATTTCTCTTTATTTGACAATAAACTCCTACTTACTCCAGAATCACTTTAAGCTTCTTGTTCAAATTTTCTAATAAAAGCATAAAAGATTTCAATACATTCCTGAAAACCACACTGTCTTGCAAACAGTTCACTGCTATTCGCAGGAATACTCACGAAGCAATGGGTTAAGCACTCTCTTCAGCAGTTCACCCTTAGGTGCGCTGGCTACTATTTCAGTCAACCTGTGAAACAAAATTGACATGTCTCTTACTATCATATATTAAATAAACCTTATAGCAATCTTCATATTCACACTACTTTCATCTTACCAGTTCACCTGATCTTTACAATAATCTGAAATGTAACAGGAATTTGTTCTTCTGTTGTGAGAAAATGGATCATAAAAGTAATTTATCCAAGATTACCAGGTTCTTGAACAGCAGTTTTCTAAAAGAAGCCAGTATTTTTTTGACCAAGACATATTGTTCATCAGCAGTGTGCCCACATATAAATGATATAAAACTGACATTTTTCTATAAAAGTTAAAAGTTTGTAAATTTTCATGCCATATCTTAATATTCAAAATGGCTTTACCTAATTAAGCATCTAATAACCTTTTTTGTTTGCTTCTGTTTTTGTTTTTGTGACGGTGTCTCCCTCTGTCGCCCAGGCTGGAGTGCAGTGGTGCGATTTTGGCTCACTGCAAGCTCCGCCTCCCGGGTTCACGGCATTCTCCTGCATCGGCCTCCTGAGTAGCTAGGACTACAGGCGCACGCCACCATACCTGGCTAATTTTTTGTATTTTTAGTAGAGACGGGATTTCATCATGTTAGCCAGGATGGTCTCGATCTCCTGACCTCATGATCCACCCACGTCGGCCTCCCAAAGTGCTGGGATTACAGGCGTGAGCCACGCGCCTGACCAACTTTATTTATTTATGTAATGTAGGCTAGTTAAGTGAAGCAGCGGGAGTAAAGAAGGAACAAAGAAATGATGTATGTTAAACTTTAAGAACGACTGCTGTAGAATATCAGTCAGCAGGGCCTTCTAGCTAGCAGGAATACAGCTGAAATACAAAATAAGTGATGAATACAGGTACAATCATCACTTTACCTCACCTTACTTCCCTTTTTCTTATGTAAACCAGAATTTATCTCCCTTTGTCCTCTGCACATCCATCTATCTTCTCACAGAGTAGCTAGTAAGTCTCCCCAATTTACCAAGAAATCATAACCATTTGAAGTAACCCAAAACCTAGCTAAAAAACACATTGGGCTTGCTTCAGCAGCATATATACTAAAATTAGAACGATACAGAGATTAGCACGACCCCTGCACAAGGATGATAGGAAATTTAAGTGTTCCATATTTTTTAATTTAAAATTTAAAATTAAAAAAAATTAAAATGAAAAAGAAGGACATTGGCTGGGCCCGATCGCTCATGCCTGTAACTCTAACACTTTAGAAGGCTGAAGTGGAAGGATTGCTAAAGCCACAAGTTTGAGATCAGTCTGGGCAACAAAGCAAGACCCCATCTCTACAAAAAAAATTTTAAAATTAGTCAGGCATTGTGGTGTGCTCCTGTAGTCCCACCTACTTGGGAGGCTGAGGCAGGAGGATTGCTTGAGCCCAGGAGTTCAAGACTGCAGTGAGCTATGATCACGCCAACTGCACTGTAGCCTCAGGGAAGGAGGAGTGAGACACCACCTCTAAAAAAACTAAAGACAACTGAGCGTGGTGGCTCATGCCTATAATCCCAGCACTCTGGGAGGCCGAGGCAGGCAGATTGCCTGAGGTCAGGAGATCAAGACCAGACTGGCTAACATGGTGAAACCCTATCTCTACTAAAAATACAAAAATTAATTGCACATGGTTGCGCGTACCTGTAGTCCCAGCTACTTGGGAGGCTGAGGCAGCAGAATCGCTTGAACCTGGGATGCAGAGGTTGCAGTGAGCTGAGATCATGCCACTGCACTCCAGCCTGAGCAACAAGGCAAGACTCCGTCTCAAAAAAAAAACAGCACCTAAAGACATACATTTGCCTCTCCCAAATAAGGCTTAATTGCTTACATGCATATTTACGTAGTTCAAATAGTCTAAATTGAGTTACATTATCTAAGTAAAACAAAATATTTTATTTCATGTTCTGACATATGACCCATTTTACCTTTTTTTTAAGAGACAGGGTCTCATTATGTTGCCCAGCACATTTTAATACAACATGAAAAGGGTTTAAAAACAAAACACTTTACCTTTCCAAAGTAAGCAAAGGTTCAGCAGCTCTAGCATGATCAAGTGGATAGCGTTCACGAACAGCAAATTTAACATCATCTGCCTCATCAGTTCGAAACCTTAGAATATTTAAAATTACGTACTCATAATCTGTAAGAACAATGTTCCCCTGCAATAGAATAAAATATAATTTAGTGCTCTTTCAAATCATTTTTGAGGCTGGGCACGGTGGCTCACACCTGTAACCCCAGCACTGTGGAAGGCCGAGGCGGGCAGATCACTTGAGGTCAGGACTTTGAGACCAGCCTGGCCAACATGGTGAAATTCCATCTCTACTAAAAATACAAAAGTTAGCTGGGTGTGGTGGCAGGTGCCTGTAATCCCAGCTACTTGGAAGGCTGAGGCAGGAGAATCACTCGAACCTGGGAGATGGAGGTTGTAGTGAGCCAAGATCGCACCATTGCATTCCAGCTTGGGCAGCAAGAGCAAACTCTGTCTCAAAAAAAAAAAAAAAAAAAAAGGAAATAACAAAACAAACAAAACAGAAAAAAACAAATCAAATCATTTTTGAAACTACTTAAAAATTGAGAAAGAAGCCAGGCATGGTGGCTCACACCTGTAACCCAGCACTTTGGGAGGCTGAGGCGGGAGGATCACCTGAGGTTGGGAGTTCAAAACCAGCTTGACCAACATGGAGAAACCCTGTCTCTACTGAAAACACAAAATTAGCCAGGTGTGGTGGCACATGACTGTAATCCCAGCTACTCAGGAGGCTGAGGCAGGAGAATCGCTTAAACCTGGGAGGCGGGGATTGCAGTGAGCTGAGATTCCGCCATTGCACTCCAGCCTGGGAAACGAGAGAAACTCTGTCTTAAAAAAAAAAAAAAAAAAAAAAAATTGAGAAAGAAAATGTGGTCAATTTCAGAAGCCAGCCAGGCAAGGAACATATTATGCTTTCACTTGCAATTTGTCTTTTAATAGTAATAGTTACGTGGCAAGAGCAATACAGTTAGTTATACCCTTTGCCCACGTATTTCCACATTTGGTAATGTAGCCCAATGAAGTAACTCCAACACTCCAGTAAAACCAAAGGCAATATGCTTAAGGATGTTCACTGAAATGTATTTACAACAGTTTAAAAAAAAAAAAAACCCAAACAGCCTAGATGTAAAAATTAGGGAAATTTAATTATGATAGATCAACACAACAAAACAGTAAAAAGAGGTTACCTAATGGAAACTACGTTAAAAAAAAAAAAAGGAAAATATAAACAATGTTAGGTAAAACATAGCAAGACACACAAAAAAGTTGTATTCTAGAAAATGGAAGGCATATGTAGGTTAAAATGAAATTACTTCTTAAAAATTTAGAATTAAAGACTTTAAAATTTAATATTGCTAGATAACCTTTTCAATAAAAAAGAAGGGGGAACATAATGAAAATAAAGCTAATGAAAGAATATCACCTTCCAAATTTATTACAGACAGTGAAGATAAGAGTTACTCTACAGGTGTAATTAAAATACAAAGAAGCATCCACGAAAATAGTCAAAAATGCCTTACAACTGCTTACAACATAGTCATAGAATACAGTGGGAGTAATCCCAAATTCATCTGAAATGACAGATTGCAACATAAGTGGCTTCAGTAAATGTAGCCACCATTTACCTTGATTAGAGAGATAGATAACTAGAAATTACTAAGTGTTGAAAAAATAGTACCAGGCCAGGAGCAGTGGCTCACGCCTGTAATCCCAGCACTTTGGGAGGCCAAGGTGGGCAGATTACCTGAGGTCAGGAGTTCAAGACCAGCCTGGCCAACATGGTGAAACCGTCTTATTAAGAGTACAAAAACTAGCTGGGCGTGGTGGCAGGCGCCTGTAATCCCAGCTACTCGGGAGGCTGAGGCAGGAGAATCACTTGAACCCAGGAGGCGGAGGTTGCAGTGAGCCGAGATCGCACCACTGCATTCTAGCCTGGTGACAGAGCGAGACTTATTCTCAAAAAGAGTTAAAAAAAAAAGAAAAGAAAAGAAGAGTAAAAACTCAGAGTAGAAAAGGACATTTACAACACAAATAATCAGCAAAGGGCTCATAATCAGATTAGATAAAAGAGCTCTAAGAGATCCTATCAAAGGTTGCTAAGGATGTGGAGCTAAGGGAATTCTCAACATCAACGAATCTCACAGACATTATATATTGAATAAAAGAGTCAGGTGCGGTGGCTCACCCCCATAATCCCAACACTTTAGGAGGTTGAGGTGGGAAGATCGCTTGAGCCAGAGGTCCAAGATCAGCCTGGGCAACAAAGTGAGAGTCCATCTCTACAAAAAATCAAAAAATTGGCCAGGCGTGGTGGTGCACATCTGTGGTACCAGCTACATGGAAGGCTAAGGCAAGAGGGTCACTTGAGCCCAGGAGGCCGAGTTTGCAGTAAGCCCTGATCATGTCACTGAATTCCGGCCTGGCCAACAGAGCGAGACTCTGTCTCAAAAAAATAAAAAATAAAAAATATTGCATAAAAGAAGGTAGACCCAAAAATGAACAGTACAGTCATGCATTGCTTAACAATGGGGATACATTCCGAGAAATGCATTTAGGCAACTTCCATGTTGTATGAACATAACAGAATATACTTACACAAACCTAGACGGTACAGCCTACTACATCCACCAAGGATATAATATAACCTATTGCTCCTAGGCTAGGAATCTGTATAGCATGTTACTGAATACTGTAGTCAATTGTAACACAATGGCAAGTATTTGTATATCTAAGCATATCTAAATACACAAAAAGTACAGTAAAAATATGGTATTACAACAGCAGTTCCAGGCCAGGCGCAGTGGCTCACACCTGTGATCCCAGCACTTTGGGAGGCCGAGGCGAGCAGATCACCTGAGGTCAGGAGTTTGAGAACAGTCTGGCCAACATGGTGAAACCCCGTCTCTACTAAAAATACAAAAATTAGCTGGGCATGGTAGTACATGCCAGTAATCCCAGGTACTCGGGAGGCAGAAGCACAAGAATTGCTTGAACCCAGGAGGCGGAGGTTGCAGTGAGCTGAGATCACGCCCTTGCACTGCAGCCTGGGCGACAGAGTGAGACTCTGGTTCCAAAAAAAAAAAAACCAAAACAAACAAACAAACAAACAAAAACAGCAGTCCCCAACCTTTGGCGCCCGGGACCAGTTTCATGGAAGATGATTTTTCCATGGATGGAGGGTGCAGGGGTATGGTTTCCGGATGAAATCGTTTCACCTCGGATCATCAGGAATCAGATTCTCACAAGAAGCACGCAACCTAGATTCCTTGCATGCACAGTTCACAATAGGGTTCACGCTCCTATAAGAATCTAATGCCACCACTGATCTGACAGGAGGCAGAGCTCAGGCGAGTAATGCTCACTTGCCTACTGCTCACCTCCTGCCATGTGGCCCGGTTCCATGGTCCAGTTCCACAGACCGTTTCCAGTCTGCGGCACAGGGGTTGAAGACCCCTGGTATAAAAGATTAAAAATGGAACACCTGTACAGGGCACTTACCATGAATGCAGCTTGCAGGACTGAAAACTGCTCTGGGTGAGTGATGGTGAGTGAATATGAAGGCCTGGGACATTACTGTATACTACTATAGACTTGATAAATACTGCACACTTGGGCTACACTAAATTTGCTTTTTTTAAAATTTTTTAATTTTTAAAAAAATTATGCTTACTTCAGACCAGATTAAATTTATGTATTTACTTCTATATATAAATTGTTTTTGTTTTTGTTTTTTGAGACTGAATCTCACTCTGTCACCTGGGTTGGAGTGCAAAGGCGTGATCTCGGCTCACTGCAACCACCGCCTCCCAGGTTCAAGTGATTCTCCTGCCTCAGCCTCCTGAGTAGCTGGGACTACAGGCACACACCACCACACCAGGCTAATTTTTGTATTTTCAGTAGAGATGGGGTTTTGCCACGTTGGGCAGGCTAGGCTCAAACTCCTGACCTCAGGTGATCCACTCGCCTCGGCCTCCCAAAGTGCTGGGATTACAGGTGTGAGCCACCGCACCCGGCCCAGATTAAGTTAGTTAGTTAGTTAGTTAATTTATTTATGAGACGAAGTCTTGCTCTGTAGCCCAGGCTGGAGCACAGTGGCGCAATCTTAGCTCACTGGAACCTCCGCCTCCCAGGTTCAAGTGATTCTCCTGCCTCAGCCTCCCAAGTAGCTGGGATTATAGGCACCCGCCACCACGCCTGGCTAATTTTTGTATTTTTCAGTAGAGACGGGGTTTTGCCATGTTGGCCAGGCTGGTCTTGAACTCCTGACCTCAGGTGATCCTCCCTCCTCAGCCTCCCAAAATGCTAGATTACAAGTGTGAGCCAGCGCGACCGGCCTGAGCCACTGTGCTCAGCCAAATTTATTTTTAAGATGTTTTTCTTTCTTCAATAATAAATTAACCTTAGCTTACTGGAACTTTTTTACTTTATAAACTTTAAACTTTCTAACTTTTTGACTCTTGTAGTAACACTTAGCTTAAAACACGTATCGTACAGCTGTACAATATTTTCTTTCTTTATATCTTTATTCTATAAGCTTTTTTCCATTCAAATTTTGTTTTGTTTTTACTTTTAATATTTTTGTTAAAAACTAACACACAAACACACATACCAGCCTAGGCCTACACAGGGTCAGGATCAAGATGTCACTAAGCAGTAAGAGTATATTAGATCCATTAGCATCTTACGGGACTGAAATATCATTATACATACAGCGCATCAGTGCATGACTGTATTTGACTATTTTCTGGTTGCATGGTATTAGTCCTGAAATGTCAAGTACCAAATACTTTACTTCTCAGATCTTCATCTCCTACATTTTCACAAGGCTATTTCTAAATGGCTAAAGTCTGCCTAAACTCAGACCTACAGATAAAATGAAGGTTATTACCGGAAAATTTTATTTTATTTGTGTGGCACCCATTTCCCAGGGTAGTAATAGCCTTTGACACAGAAAAAAATGTTCCCCATTCATGTTATATAGCACTATTGCAAAATGATTAATAATGAACTTTCCTTCACCAAATCCCACAAATTTAACTTACCCTATCATAGAGCTCAATGATTAAATGATAAGCAGCTTCATCACTTCCAAACTGAAAATCTACAATTCTATCCACACCAAGCTGTTTTGCACTGACTAATCTCCGACTCTTCAAATGTTTTCGGCACTAGCAAGAGAAAGAAAAAGGCATTCATTTAGTAAAAGTGAATTCCTAACCATTTGGTATTGGTTTATAAATAAGCTTCTTTTCATTATCATCAGGAATATTTAAAACATTGTAAATAATAGTATAGTCATAAAGTAAAAGAAACAAAAGAGGGAAAACATTATAAACACTGCTAACTCCAAAACGATGTTTTATTTGCATTTTTTTAAGACAGGGTCTTGCTCTGTCACCCAAACTGGAACCCAGTGGTGTGATCATGGCTCACTGCAGCCTTGACTTCCCTGGCTCTGGTGATCCTCCTGCATCAGCCTCCTAAGGATTGGGACCACAGGCACATGCCACTATCCCCAGCTAATTTTTTCATTATTTGCAGAGACAGGGTCTCACTATGTTGCCCAGGCTAATCTCAAACTCCTGGGCACAAGCAATCCTCCTGCCTCAGCCTCTCAAAGTGCTGGGATTACAAGGATAAGCCACTGAGCCAGGTCTTTATTTTCAACTTTTAAGTAGAGAATGACAGGCCTATAGCAAAATTTGTTTTGTTGCTTTATACCACTGCTAAATCCCTTGTTGTTGTCCTAATGACCTCACTCAAAGCCACCACCTTTATTTATTTATTTTATTTTATTTTGAGACAGTGTCTCGCTCTGTCACCTAGGCTGGAATGCAGTGGCACAATCTCAGCTCACTGCAACCTCCGCCTCCCAAGTTCACGCAATTCTCCTGCCTCAGCCTCCCGAGTAGCTGAAATGACATGTGTGTGCCACCACGCCTGGCTAATTTTTATATTTTCAGTAGAGACGGGGTTTTACCATGTTGCTCAGGCTGAAGCTCCAACTTCTGACCTTGTGATCTGCCCACCTCAGCCTCCTAAAGTGCTGGGATTACAGGCGTGAGCCACTGAGCCCACCAACCTTTATTTATGTATTTTTATTTATTTATTTATTTATTTTTGGAGACGGGAGTCTCACTTTGTCACCCAGGCTGGAGTACAGTGGCACAATCTCGGCTCACTGCAACTTCTGCCTCCCGGGTTCAAGCAATCCTCCTGCCTCAGCCTCCTGAGTAGTTGGGACTACAGGCACCCACTACCACACCCGGCTAATTTTCTGTATTTTAATAGAGATGGGGTTTCACCATGTTGCCCAGGCTGGTCTCGAACTCCTGAGCTCAGGCAAGCTGTTCGCCTCAGCCTCCCAAATTGTTAGGATTACAGGCGTGTGCCACCACGCCTGGTTCCTTTTTTTTTTTTTAAGTCTCTTTGATGACACCTCTAAGTATGCCAAATTTCCCTTTTGTGTGCTTCATTTATGTTCAAAATTAAATAATGGTTTCCACTAATCTTCTACTTCCAATATATATCAACTATGGACCATAAGCTTATGGCTTATGGTATCCTGTAAATTAGTCCACTACCTTATATCCAGTTACCCCTACTAATTCTTCCTTTTTTTTTCTTTTCTTTTTTCTTTTTAAGAGAGAGAGTCTTTGCCGGGAGCGGTGGCTCGGGCCTGTAATCCCAACACTCTAGGAGGCCGAGGTGGGTGGATCACTTGAGGTCAGGAGTTCAAGACTAGCCTGGCCAATATGGTGAAACCCCATTTCTACTAAAAATACAAAAATTAGCTGGGCATGCTGGCATATGCCTGTAATCCCAGCTACTCAGGAGGCTGAGGCAGAACAATCGCTTGAACTCAGGAGGCGGAGACTGCAGTGAGCCGAGATGGCGCCATTGCACTCCAGCCTGTGCAACAGAGCGAGACTCTGTCTCAAAAAAAAAAAAAAAAAAAAAAAGGACAGAGTCTCGCTCTATTGCCCAGGCAGGGCTCAAACTCCTGGACTCAAGCAATCCTCCCACCTTAGCCTCCCAAGCAGCCAGGATTACAAGTGCCCTGCCAATGTGCCCAGCTTATTCCTACAAACTTTACTAATATAACCCAAAGAGAATTTTCCTGGTATTGTCTCTAAGCTTTTGATTAACCTATTTCAATTCAATGTAATAACTCTCATTCTTTATTAAATCCCCTTCCTCCTATCCCTGGACATAAGGTTCTTTTTCTTATTAACAATTAAAATAATATCAGCATGTCAAACCCAAATACAATTTACTTGGCAATACCGATTCTTTTAGATTACATGTACCGTCTTTTTGTACAAATATTTAAGTATGACATGGACTGGTAACAAGACTACTCTGTAGCCTCTAAAATATCTTACAATTGTTTCTAATTTTTTAATATAAAAGACCCCTTAGTCAAGACCAGTAAGAAAGAATGCTTTCTTCAAGACTCAAATACAGTCTGGGCATGGTGGCTCACACCTGTAATTCCAGCACTTTGGGAGTCCAAGGCGGGTGGATCATGAGGCCAGGAGTTCAAGACCAGCCTGGCCAACATGGTGAAACCCCATCTCTACTAAAAATACAAAAATTAGCCAGGCATGATGGCACATGTCTGTAATCTCAGCTACTTGGGAAGTTCAGGCAGGAGAATCACTTGAACCCAGGAGACTGAGGTTGTAGTGAGCCAAGACCATGCCACTGCACTCCACCCTAGTGACTGAGTAAGACTCCATCTCAAAAAAAAAAAAAAAAAGAAAAAAGGACTTAACTACAAAACAAATTTTACGTGTTAATCTAAAACCACCTTTAAAAAAAAAAGAAAAATCCACTCTTTGACAAAGGTTGAAAAAAAAAAGAAACACAAATTCATTATTAAAATTAATGCTAACATTTTCATAACTAAGAAGAGTTCTTCTCCAGACCTTATAGTTCAATAAAATGAGAATTAACTGAAATTCTCATTTTATGTACTTATATACTTAGGCAGAATAACTTCCTAGAATAAACAATCTGCTCCTCCTTAACTCAGTAGTTTTAAGAATGACCTATACTGATTTGATTAAACAGTAACCTACATGTAGGGATATCTTTAAATCCCTAAAGGAAAATCACAATCAGTTCTTCCAGAGTCCCTCAGTAATAATTTTATTCAAGAAAAATAAAGATAAAAGACATCATTGAAAGGACAGAAGTTCACATAAAGGAACAGTAAAAAGGGGATTATTTATCATGGAGAGTACAGATGGACACACAGTACATATATAAAGCTTGTTTCATTTCCCTATCAACAGCTTGGTGAAATCAACCTTCTGCTGTGTGCCACAAAGCTATAGCTGTCATCCCCAAATGTGAATACTGGAACAACCACTGGGATTTACCATATAATGGACATAACTCTACCTGTGCCATGCAACAGTAACAGCTCTTTATTTATAAAGTGCTTAACATTGTCTGCTCCATTGAGGAAATCTTTTTATACATTTAGATTGACATGTACACCTAACCCATAGAATTCTAAGTATTTTTTAAAATGACCGACCTCCTATTAGTGTAGCCTCATTTGGAGATGTTTACACAATCCCAGTGTCCTATCTCACTGGCCTGTTACCTCAACCACAAAACTGAAATTGTATTTGTTCTTCACATTCCACTGAGTTGTTAAACAACTTAAATGAAATACATAGTATTCATCTGCCTTTAAAAGTGCTACACAACACATAGCATTATTATTGTCATTATTATTAAGGACAGATCCCAAAAGAACTATTTTGGGTTACTATTAAATAAATTAAACTTTAATAATCTGAGAATTTTGTGAAAGCCCTTGTGATATGGGAACACTTACCTAATTTGTAATCCAAAACAGACTCTATAAATTGCTGGGGGGGTAAAGCTCTTCTCTGTAAAGCCTCTAATGAAATAACTCAATGCCATAACAGATACATTTCCAAAGTAAGGAGCAGAGCAAGAAGGAAATGAACAAGTATAGAATTCTAATATGCGTCAGGTATTGTTTCAGGTCTTTTTTTTTTTTGAGACAGAGTCTCACTCTGTTGCCCAGGCTGGAGTGAAACAGTGTGACCTTGGCTCACTGCAACCTCTACCTCCCAGGTTCAAGTGGTTCTCCTGCCCCAGCCTCCCAAGTAGCTGGAATTACAGGTGTGTGCCACCACGCCTGGCTAATGTTGTATTTTTAGTAGAGACAGGGTTTCAACATGTTGGCTGGGCTGGCCTTGAACTTCTGACCTCAAGTGATCCACCCGCCTCAGCCTCCCAAAGTGTTGGGATTACAGGCATGAGCCACCGTGCTCGGCCTGTTTTAGGTATTTTATATGTCATTTCAATTAATCCAATAATTTCATGAGGGAGCTACAATCCACATTTTACATTTAAAGAAACCAAGTTCCAAGAGGTTAATTAACTTTTCCAGGTTATAAAATTACTTTCTGACAAAGCCATTAATTCAAAGTTAAGTATATCTGACTCAAAAGTCTTGTGTACCACATGAATTTTCAATCTATATGTTACATCAATAAAAGAATGGGTAGCATGCCCACACATGTAAAAATCTGTTTTAATAGAAAAAACAAAAGAGGAAAGTAAAAAGACTTAGTAACATATTAATGTCAGTGAGTGTTCCAAAAAAAAAAAAAAAAAACCACTGGGTAGAGGAATACGATTCACAAAAGTAAGCTCTGGAAGATAAGACTAGGAAAAAAAGGTGGGGCAGGGAGGAGGAAGAACACAGAAAGCCAAGAATGTTAGGCTATAGAATATGGATTTAGAAATTAGGAAACCATAAAAGATGAGATAACTAATGAAAATTATACTTTAAAAAAATTAATGTTGGGCCAGGCGTGGTGGCTCATGCCTGTAATTCCAGCACTTCAGGAGGCTGAGGTGGACGGATCACCTGAGGTCAGGAGTTCGAGATCAGACTGGCCAACATGGTGAAACCCCATTTCTACTAAAAATACAGAAATTAGCCGGGCCTGCTGGCATGCGCCTGTAATCCCAGCTACTCAGGAGGCTGAGGCAGGAGAATCACTTGAACCTGGGAGGCAGACATTGCAGTGAGCCAAGACTGTGCCACCGCACTCCAGCCTGGGTGACAGAGCGAGACTCCGTCTCAAAAAAACAAACAAACAAAAACAAACAAAACATTTACGTTGGTCTAATTTAGAATTGTTTTGATGCGGAGAAGTGGACTACAGTTAAGGAACTGTAAGGCTGAATGTGATAAAAGCTTGAACTCTAATAGTGACTGTGGAAACAAGATCTGGAGCAGAACAGGATGTGAAAGGTAATGGAGAGAAGTCAACTAATAAATATTCACTTTATTCAACCCATTATCTGTCAACCACTCCCTTTACCTTCATTTCATCTGCACTTTATTCGTAACAGTGAAGGAAACCCCAATTAAAACTTAATTGTTAGTGAGCAATCTCTTAAAATTTAGCTTCAAGTGTAACAAGTTTACCTTCATGGCAAAACTAGACGGCATCATATTCTTAGGCCACTCAAATTCTGTTGTATGAATTCGTATGCCAGATTCAAGTAAAAGTGTAGCTTTAAAGTCTGGCCTGTAGAAGAAAAAAGTCAAATTTTTCTTTAGGGTATATGCCAAAGTTAACTGAAACAAGACTTAAAATGTAGGTAAAAAAAAAAATCAGTAATCTCATACTTAATCGCCAAAGAGAAAATAAGCCTATAAAATGTTCTTACTTTTGAAGACGAATAAGGTATGTCTTATTATCCACATCATAAACATTGTTTACTCTCATTCCTAGCAAGCTGCAAAGATAAAGGAAACATGTAACATAGCACACTATTGTTTGAAACATAAAACTACACATAATTTAATAAATGCTTCGAAAGAGCGGATCTCAGTCTCTAAGGATACGGAGTCAGCGGGGAGCAGAGTCTGAAAGCCATCTGGGCATTCAGCTCAAAACTTAAGAGTAACGATTTTAAAACAAAAGTGGTCTATCAGCTCTAGGAACACCACACTATAGCTTGCGTCTTCCAAATGACCCAATTTTGGGAGAGAAATACAGTGAAATATAATCCAATTAATTTATTACAAGGGAGAAAAAAAAGATAAGAGGGCCTCGAAAACACGACAAAGCTCACACGGCTGAATAATAGAATCCAGACTAGAATCCAGATCTCAGTCCAAATCTGCTCAACCCAGCTAAAACGGGGATGCTCTCTCTCTTTTGGGTGAGGGGCGGGAGGTGTTCAAGAAACCAAGCCTCCAGTCTGGAAACCTCTGGAGCAAACGACCACTCTGGCGTCTCACGTTTTACCAAACGTTTCCTGCTCGACCCGGACAACCCAGGCCAACAATGCAAGAGCGTCGCGCTAGTGGGGCAAGCCAGAGAGCTGGGAGGACGCGGGGGACGGGGCACGAGGTGCCTGGGACCCCCAGGGGTATCCTAAGAGCCAAAGGAAATACACCACACGCCTGCCCACTCAGGCCTAGACAGGTCCACAGACGCACTAAGAAATAAGGAAACACATCAAGCTGGTCTGTTTGCGCCATGGGACCCCGGCCTCTGCCTCCTGCACTCCCCTCACGAGCCTGGTCACTTAGGGGACTGTACCTAGCGTTCAGCTCCGCGAGTACGGCGCGGAGGTCAATGGTGCTAAAGCGGGTCTTCATGGCGAGGTCCGAGGGTCACTACCGCAATTTCTTCTACTGCCCGGCCGGACTCGACACCGCTTCTCTTCCGCGCAGGCGCACTTGGCGGAGATCTACGGCCGCGCAGAAGACCCAATATTCCTTGAGGCGAACGTATTTGTGTCCCTTTTCTGAAGATTTCTATTGTCAAGTTGTAGTTGACTCTCTTCATTATACCAAAACAATTCGAATAAAGATCCAAACTGTTCTCCTGAAACTGCATTCCTTCTTGGAACCCTCACGGGCCAGTCTGGTTACCTTGCCCCCTTGTGTTTGGGGCTCAAGTAAGCCTTCATAGTGACCCCTGCTGGTCGAAACAATTTTCGAGACAATTAACAGGAGTATTTCCCCACAGGGGGGCTGTAGGGCTCAGTGCAGAAGAGCAAGGACCCCTTCCTGCGCGCTTACTTTGACATAAGATTTTGAAATATAACGAAACGGAACCGCTTCGGTCCTTCTAAGATTATCCTCAACTATCAAGGCGAACTCTCAAAACGGAGTTCCTATTGTGATGGCTCCTGCTCTCCGAAGGAGCATTCTGCAGTTGTTTATTCTGCAGTTGTTTACAGTATTCTCATCAAACCTCGGTCTTGGTACCCCTGAGACGCAGCGCAGTACCTGGTATACAACCGGTGCTCCATAAACACTTGGCAACATGAATATGCAAGTGTTTAGCTAGATAATGGTGAAATACGATAAAAATAAAAATAAGATTCCCAACGGGAGTGGGGTGGGAGGGGGGATTCACAGTGTAGTGAGGAAAATAATCTTGTAAGAATGTAAATTCTGCATTTATTTTGTCTTAGGATAGATGTATGGGAAGAAAGGATACTTTATAAGGTGAGAACTCAAAAGAGGCAGGGTCTCACTATGTTGCTCAGGCTGGAGTGCAGTGGCTATTCACAGGCGCGATCCCACTACTGATCAGCACGGGAGTTTTGACCTGCTCCGTTTCCGACCTGGGCCGGTTCACCCCTCCTTAGGCAACCTGGTGGTCCCCCGCTCCCGGGAGGTCACCATATTGATGCCGAACTTAGTGCGGACACCCGATCGGCATAGCGCACTACAGCCCAGAACTCCTGAACTCAAGGGATCCTCAAGCCTCAGCCTCCCGAGTAGCTGGGACTACAGGCACGCGCCACCGCGCCCGGCGCTCGGCGTTGCTGCAAAGAGCTGCTAGAGGCTTGCAGGTTACACACGGTAGCAACCAGAATTCCTACCACCAGAAGGCGACTCTAAACAGAAAGGGGGTCGCTGCTATTTCAGAAGAACTGGTACCAGTGGATGCAAAAATGACTATAGCACATACTGCACAGCATTACTGTCATACGGTACAGTAAACCATACAGAATGGCGCAAAATATGAAAGCATTGGCGAGAATGTGGAGAAAAGGGAACTTTTGTATGCTGCTGATGGGAATGTAAATTAGTAGAGCCATTGTGCAAAACAGTATGAAGGCTCCTCACAAAATTAGGAAAAGAATTACCATGTGATCTAGCAACAAAAGAACTATCCTGAAGATACATGTTCATGTTCATTGCAGCTTTATTCACAATAGTCAGGATATAGGGATAATCTACTTTTCATCAATGGATGAACGGATAATGAGTGCAAATATATATGTACACACACACACATACATACTGTGGAATATTTTTCAGTTTTTTAAAAAGAAATAAATCTTGCTGTTTGCAACTGGCATGGATTTAACAACATGGATGAATCTGGATGACATTATGCTAAGTGAAATAAGCCGGACACAAAAAGACAAATACTGCATGATCTCACTTATACGTGGAATCTAGAAGTTTCTCATAGAAACAGAGAGTAGAAATGTGGTTTCCAGCACTTGGGAAGTGGGGGAAATGGGAAGATACTGGTCAAAATGCACAAACTTTCGGTTATAAGTGGAATAAGTTCTGGAGACTTAATGTACAGCTTGCTGATTATAGTTCATAGTAATGTATTTTATACTTGAAATTTGCACGGGAACAGAAAACCAAATACCGTATGTTCTCACTTATAAATGGGAGCTGAATGATGAGAACACATGGACCCATGGAAGGGGAACAGCACACACTGGGGCTTATCAGAGGGTGGAGAATGGGAGGAGGGAGAGGGTCAGCAAAAATAACTAATGGGTACTAGGTTTAATACCTGGTGATGAAATAACCTGTAAAACAAACCCCATGACACAAATTTACCTATATAACAAACCTGCACATATAACCCATGAACTTAAAATAAAAGTTAAATTAAAATAAAAAACAGAAATTTGCTAAGAAAGTGGATCTCAAATACACACATGCAAATTGTGAGGTTATGGATGTGTTAATTGGCTTGATTGCAGTAATCATCTCACAGTGTATACATACATCAAAACATCACATGGCTGGACTGGGTGGCTCACACCTATAATTCCAACACCTTGGGAGGCCAAGGCTGGCAGATGGCTTGAGCCCAGAAGACCAGCCCAGACAACAAAGTGAGGCCCCCTCACCGATCTCTACAAAAAAATAACAAAGTTAGCTGGGCGTGATGACGTGTACCTATGGTCCCAGCTACATGGGAGGCTGAGGTAGGAGGATCCCTTCAGTCCAGGAGGTCAAGGCATGGTGGCCATAATTGTGCCACCACACTGCAGCAGGAGCCTCAGAGTAACACCCTGTCTTAAAAAAAAAAAAAAAAAAAAAAAAAAAAAAAAAAA